>NC_061518.1:12802500-13102500 GCF_022379125.1 Scophthalmus maximus
GAGTTCGATGAGACGGAAGACGACGCGCAGAGTTACTGGTGGCGCAGGCGGCAGCGCCACCGCGGCTCCTGCGCTCGGCGGCACTTTTTAAAATGTTGTGTTGTTGTTGTTTTCTAAAGAAAAGCGGGGTTTTTTGGTACACATTTTTTTTTTTTTTTTTTTACTCCTTTTCGAAAAGGAAAGATAAGCAAAACACCCTCGAGCGACCTCGCTTTTGTTTTGCCCCGTCTCCTCCAGAAAAAAAGTCCTGTTAGTCGAGTCGCGGCGCACAGGACGCGTTGAGTGGAGCAGTCGGACGAGGGGACAACTTACTGAGAAATACGTGACGGGGGACGCCAAATGAATCAAAAGAAAGAAAGAAAGAAAGAAAGAAAGGAAGGAAGGAAGGAGAATGTGTCCTTCTCGAGCAATGTCGTCCGCGCGTGACTGTTCCAGCAGCCGTCGCGTCTCTTGGCGACAATGTGGACGCGTGTTGGAAGAAATGTCCGCGTGTATGCAAAACGCGTAAATAGTGTTTAGTGTGGGAGCATGTGGTGAAGCACTGCACAACACAGCTCACCTGAATATGATCAGACGGCGTGTTTGTATTCATACATGTATATTTTAAGCACTAGGAGAAATGACACCTACGCAAATAAAGGAGCTGATATTCAAATAGTCCTGCTGCGTATTGCTCCAAGATTGTTTTTTGTTTTGTTTGTTTGTTTTTTAAATCTGTACTTTGATAAACTTCACCCTCATCCAGGGGAGATCCCAGTTCATTTTGATGTCGAGACTTTATCTAAGATATAAATTCACCGAGGACTTTCATTAGAGAGCAACAGTGTGTTCCTCGACTCACACATTTGTGTCAATGCTTGGATTCATTTGAATGAAGCTGTTAAAATTAGGATCTTCATTTTTATTTTTTTTTTAAAGTGGAATTAAGTCTAATAAAATATGCCATAGATGGGAGGAAGCCGGGGACGACGTGAAAGACGTGTGGTTTTGACAGTAACGGTCAAGATATAGTCAAAAACCAATATGATGCTTTATAACAATATTTTTGAATTTTTGCTATAAAAGAAACGAATTGTTTTTAAACGGTGTGGCACAAAGATTTGAATATCTCTCCACTGACATTTTGGGGAAACTCCAGAGAGCCACTGTGTGTGAATGTAAGTCAACTGTGCAGAGCAAGTTCAGCTCTTCTTAAAATTTAAAAATAAAATAAAAACACGACTGTGACAATTTATCAGATTTGTGCAAAGTGTGTCTCGGGCTGTGTAGAGAATACAAGTTTTGTTTTTTTTAGTATTGCACACACCAGTAACAATACTTCTGAGCGGATGGCTGCAAGGTGGAGTGGTGATGGGGAAACGGGTTATCGTGACATCTGTTACGAACCCAGTGGGAACACGTCGTCGACGCGCGGCCTCCCCTCAATAACACATGTGACAGGCGGACTGCTTTTGGCCAGCTCCGGCCTGTGTCCTCTCCATCGAGTACAGGACGACAGGGACTCTGGTGTCATGACAGGACACACACCGGGCAGTCTCAATATCACTTTTGATACGTTCCGTGATTAGGAATTTCCAAAAAATGCCTCCCCGTGATCAATGGCAACAATTTGTCGAGGCTCTCGCGTTTGTTTTGTTTTTCGAAATAATCTCTGCGTAAAGCACGTTGGCTGCGTAACTGATGTGCTCTCATTTCCTCCGAATGAATTGCACACGCGCGCGCACACACACACACACACACACACACACACAGTGTCTCCCATAGTGCTCTTTGTTATGATAATTTTATTGTTGATTCTCGGAGGAAATGGACAATCCCTCACTCTCGGTGCGCACACTTTCTGTGCAAACAGCTCCATATAGAGTCCTGCTCCACTGATCACATAGCGCGCCGTGTTTATTGGGACAACACGGACCTGTGATGGTGTGCGTCCATGTGGCCCCGTGAATTCCGACGCAGGGTTATGGTGAAACGGCCCGGACACTCGGGTCTAAGCACTGTCCACCTGCTGCACGACTGGGCCACACAGAGAGACGGGACACGACGACCAGAGATCTCTTCTTCTTCTTCCCCTTTTTTACTCTTTGGGTTCCAAGATCTGTGCTGGGGTGGAACTGCAGATAAAGCCAGTGTCTGCTTTTCTTTTCTATGAGATTTGAACTGATATCTCGATCAGCCGTCCTCGATGCTGGACGGATTGCATGATGAAATACATATAGGCTTTATTTTGTTGTTGTTTAAAAAAAATAAATAAATAAGGCCTTCGACTTAAAGGTTGGAAATGTTATGAAACGCCCCATGGGACGCGCACGTTTCTTCAGATCGAGGAGCCAATATCCCCTGGAAGAGCCTGCAAAAATCACAAACCTGATATTGTAGAGTATATGGCCAAGCCCCCCCCCCCCCCCCTCTCTCCCCCTGCTGCTAAAATATATGGTGTGCTGTAACACGGCGTCCCCCTGCACGTTCCTCCCATAGGCCGAGGCAGGCAGTCGTACCTGTTTAAACAACGTCGCATGTGCTGTGCAGCAGAAAGAAAACAAAACCAACAACAACAACAACAACAACAAGGGGGGGGGGGGGGGGGGGGCATCGTCCCGTACAGGACGCCTCGCGAGGCAGACTGCGGGAATCTCGAGGATTTGCGACGTGTCGTGTCTGCTCTCACGGGAAGACGAGATTGTAAAAAAATAAACAACAACAACAACAACAACCAAAACAACCGAATATGTTGAAAGTAGCGTGCGAGTGGAAGTTGAAGGGGGCGACGAGGTGATAAAAGGAGCCGGCTGTAATTCGGGGCTTTCGGCAGGCAAGTCCAGTTTACACAAATGTGTGCCGAGGCCACTGGCTGACGTCGCTCCATCAGTGGCCACGGAGGTGCGAAGAGGACGAGGCAGGCGGAGGCCTTTTAGGGCCTGTGTGCATCACTGACAGGGGGGAAACATGGAGGGGGGGGGGGGCTAACAGGGTCCGGGGCTTTTGTGTGACCCGCATTCATTTGGCGCCTCTCAGTGGGAAGGACAACTGTCCACGTGCCAGCCTCAATAGGCACATCGACGAGTGGCATTGCACATTCAACACAACCTGTGGCTATGGACGTGACAAAGACAGAGGCAGGGTTCAGCTCCACATGCAACGTGACACACACACACACACACACACACACACACACACACACACACACACACACACAGAATCGTTCCTTACGCGCTCGAACCGCTGGTCGGTGACGGGGATGTTTCTCAGACCCACACTGCACCGCTCGTCCACTTTTCAAAAAAATAATTATATATATAAATATAAATATAAATATAAATATATATATATATATATATATATATATATATATATATATATATATATATATATATATATATATATATATATATATATTCATGTCAATCTCTTCAAATTGAATCACGTCAAATTTCTAACGTTATTTTATTGTGCGCGCGCAAACGCACGCGCGAGCAAAGCACAAAGGGAAACGGAGGAAATGAGCAGGGGGTGAACGCATTGAAAGATAAAAAGCCGCCGTCGACAGAAGTCCTCTAACTTTATAAAGACATAACAGCCGTGATATTCCCAAGGATTTCGGGGGATTGGAGGTGCTCAGGGCTGCGATATTAACAAGGAGGGTGTCAGTCATGTGCTCGGCCCATTGTCAACAGAGATGAGAAGGGCATCAGAGGAGGACACTGTGTGTGAGTGAGATGATGCCGGGGAAATATTTCGGAATAAAAACCTCGACGACTAATGGGGGAGAAAATAAATACTGCACGATTTTTAATACGAAATTGAAATTGTTTTTGTTTTTTTTTTAACTTTAGAGATGAGTTTAACGACAAGACACCTGATGGCAGACACAGGGGTCGTGGGCCAACTTTCCCCAACGCCTTCCTCACTCACAGGACTCTCGATCCACACAGAGAGAAACACACACAGTGTGAACGTGTAAGACAACAAAAAAAACGAGGCAATTTTAATTTGAAGAAAAATGTACATATTTTTTTGGGGCATTTGTCTCTTTCTACTCTTTTTTATTTTATGAAATTATTTCATAAATGTGATCCTCGGCTGGATGAAACGCTTCATCTGTGCGCGCGCACACACACACACACACACACACACACACACACACGCACCCACACGCGCACACACACACACACACACGCACACACACACACGCACGCGCAGGCTGGTGTCCGGCTCCCAGGCGTGTCGTCGGATGCGGGGCAGCAGCCAGGTGCGGGGGGAGCGCCCTCTCATGTTCAGCCTGACCACTGGGATCAGGCAGCGCATCAACTCCCTGACGAGGAGCCAAGCGCCTGCGGACCAGCTGGGCTTCTTTCCCTTTTTTTTGTGTGTGTGTGCGTGTGTGCAAAATCGCACGTTTGCCTGTCTGTCACTCTTATAGCATTATATATTAAACACTGTGCCGTGTGCGTGTGTGTGCGTGTGTGTGTGTGTGTGTGTGTGTGTGTGATGTAAATCAACGTGCAGGTACCGCGGGGCCGAAAAGAGATTAAGAGACTGTCCACGGCGGAAATCACAAGCATTTCACCAAATCATTTTAGCTGTGCAACACTGTCCAAAAGTGGCATTACAAAAAATTATAATAATAATAATAATAATAATAATAATAAGCACTGGATCGCTACTGGGAGAGACGAGAAGCAAGGAGCCCAGCACAGATCAAACTTGGCCTAATTAGCGCAGCATCCTGCAGACATCAGGACAGTCAAGATGTACAAACATACATCCAGAACATGAACAATATTTCACTCAATAATTGAATGTATTAAATTGAAAATGAGCATTTTCTTTTTCACATAAAATGTCTGTGGCAGAATGTTTTGCACTCTGGAGGATTTTGCCTTTATCGTGCTCAAAGCAAATGTTGCTGGTGGACAGAAAACACGTCTTTTTTTCTGCAAACCTTGAATGCATTTCATTTCTTTGCCTTTATGAAAACGAAGACATAGTTTGCCATATATCCCAACGTTGCATCCTTCAGTGGCCTCTTCGTTGTCACACGGAGGATGTTCTGGAAGTGGATACAACACTGTGTGTGATATGCTTCTTCTTCTTTTTTTCGTCTTTTTTTTGTAAAGCCCTCTGCATCAAATTCAAGTGCAACGTTTGTAATGGTCATTGCTGCTATTTTTCTCTTGACTGAATAATAAAATGTATTATATATCAGATCATTTATTCATCATCCAGCTGGGTTTTAACTTTGTAACTGCACAGACTTTGTCCCCATAGACATCTGCCCTCGGTGCTTTACACCACGTAAACTTCATATTGATGGATATTTCATTTCAACGTTTCTAAAATGATTGTGTGTTGTGTGTTTTTGTTTGCTTGTTTGTACAGATGTTCTATACTTCTTATGACAGTAATATTTTGCCTACTGTTTTTTTTCTACTAGATTTTGTGACTGCCTATTTGTAGCCAGTGTGATCATATTTATATGTATTTTGAATTTTTTGGTTTGGTGAATAAATATTCTTGATATAAAATAATAATATTAAAATGCTCCTGGACAAAATTCTATGCATCGTCTTGATTTTTACAGGTTTTGTTTTTTAATATTACATCCTGAGATGCAAATATTTTTCATGACAGTATTTTTTGGGGGATACGTGTTTGTGTTGGATCGTATGCAAAACCACTGGCAGGGGCGAACCTGACATCCGGCTGTCTGCATGCAGCTTGAGGTGAAATAACAGAGCATGTTTGCTGCTGCTGCTGCTGCTGCTGCTTTTGTGATTTCTGGTAGTTTGAAATATAGAATGGGTGACGAGCGGCCGTCTGGTCAGTCTGCCTCATTTACATGAGAAACAAGAAGGGAGAGCAATCCCTCTCCTCGGCACCAATTCACTCCTCCTGCCACAGCCACCTTATTAATGGACTTATGCATAATTCAAAAAAACAGTTTTGACGTTTGCATTAAAAGAAATCAGTGGTGTTAAAACATAATCATTCCCCATCTGAAGTCTGCTAATATTGGAAGAACGTAAAACATCCAACGTTTTGCTGATTTTACTCGATTACGCAGATTATTCCAACCTGACGACTGCGATCAAATCGAGTCCAAACACGCGCGCGCATCCAAACCCCACAAATCAGCGAACGTGGGTCTCAGTGTGTGTGCGTGTGTGTGTGTGTGTGTGTGTGTGTGCGTGTGTGTGTGTGTGCGTGCGTGTGTTTCGGGGGGTGCCTCGTTTCACAACGAGATGTGAAGTAAGAGAAACATTTGACCTATACATATTATTACATATGATTATTGCAGAAGTTCAGACGGACTGTAAACGCACGCGCACACAACGAACACGAGCCTCGTCGCACCTCAACGTCCGTGACACACATTTGTAATAAAATCGTCCCTTTTGGCCCACCTCCTCACTGACACGATGATAACCTGTGTAATCCATTGACACGCACGAGCATACGATTCAAACACTCGTTTATTTCGCACGTGTTTTGCGACCGTCAGACCTCAATTCCTTCCATGCGCACCCAGGTATCGATGGTTCGAGTCCCAAGCTCACGAAGAGCAAAAACACCCTGCAATCAAGTGGCCAGAGGGGCAAACAAACACAGAAATGTGAGGCTCACAAAGTATCGGGGCGGGAATCGTCGCACAGCAGATTGTCTGCAGAACGTGTCATTTCTAATGCGTCCGTAAGTGGACACCGGTCTGCGAAGAAGGCACGACGCGCACAGACCGCTCCTTCTGATAATGCATATTTCACGTCGGGGATCTCTGGTGAATAATGGAGAAATCCTGAGAGCTGCTGTCACGGACTCTGGGTGAGAGACAGGCGGGACTCGTGGGGTTTTACGCGCTTTGGAGAGGCTCGCCGAAACAGAGGGATCCCAAATCAGAGCCATGCGACCCCTCCAGGCTCCAGCAGCGCGGGACGGGGGTGAACCGACCCAACAGGAGGGGGGGGGGGGTCACAGCTCCCCTGCCCTGCGGCGCCAGATCGATTAAAACACCACCTCGTGCTCGCTCCCTTTCAACGTGAATACAACACATTTGGAGGGAGTCAGTTTTTCTTAATGCCTTTCTTAGAAAAAATAATAAAAATAAATAAATAAATAAAATTCACGTCGCGAGTGGATGGAAGATGACAGGTGGGAGCCACACACACACACACACACACACACACACACGGCAATCTATGTACAATATATGGCCTGGGTCAAGGAGGACAGCAACAATGTACCATAGAGAAAACAAATCACAAACAGCATTGCCTGAACAATCCAGGAGGAGGTTCACACTCTGGCACTCAGCAACTCACATCACACTACTCCACACAAGGCCCCGCATCTAGTTAGGGAAGAGGCTCATCTGAAGCCTCCTGTGATCCAACCTCCAGAGTTGTGAAGGCGCCCCCCGCCCCCCAAAGTCATTTTAGATATAGGCAAAGCAACAGAGGTAGAATTACGGACGCTCTAACCCCCATGGGCGCTCCTAAACACTGCCTCCGTGGCAGGTGAACCCTGTGTGCTGTGGGTGGTGAGTTCGCAGGGCAGGGTTCACGGAGCGCTGCCCGTCCGTCAATTGGTTTGGCCCCTGTGATCTACATACCTCAGCGGAGGTAGGGGAGGTGAACCCCCCCACCCCCCACCTTTTGACTTAAGTGTTCCCGTAGAAGCCAGTGAAACCAAGTCATTAGTGGAGCTGTTCCTTTTCCTAGGTGTTGGCTCGTTACGGGAGTCATAGTGAAGGTGTTTACTTTTGCATGACAGACACTCCACAGGAGGGACGTGACACCAGGAGGTATATGCACGAGTCCATCCATCGATGCTCTCTTTACCTGCATCACAATACAACTATCTGTGTAATCCATGATCCCAGCTTTTCCACTTGGATTGAAATGCGTTCATGCCGGCAGCCAAGAGGCCTTGCACGTCAGGCACGGTGAAGACGCTCCAGTACGGCACCTGTGTCCTCGCCACCTGCACGCCCAGCTCACATGGCCTGCTCTCCTGCCAAGAACTCTTTTGTGTTTTGAATTTCAGCACGTGTGTAACTATCGGCTTACCTCATTCCCGTGGCAGAAATGCAACCCTTCACCTATTTGAAGCACACACTGTACTTTTTGTTGAGCTCAGTCAGTCAGTCAGTCTGACTGTCTATTGTGTAATAGCCACAGGAGGGTTTGGTTCTATAGAGTGAATCATGGCGGCAAGGGGTCTGTGGTCCTATCTCGACTGTGCTAACGCTCACACGAGTGTGTGACTGCTGTCATATTAGAAGAAATTAGGGACTGTGTAATACCACTTCCAATTCTGTCAGATATGTGGTTACTGAATAATTTGTAATGTTGTGCATCGCCACAACCCTGTGGCGCATCAGCTGAATCTAATCCAGTTAAACAAGTTGTTTTTCTGCGTATAAGGGCAAAAAGATATCAACATGAAAAATTGTCTTTGAATTCCAAAAGGTCATACCCTCCCTGTGGTCAAATGACAGACAGTGATGTGATATTCTCTTTCATAGCTTGAAGGATAAAATGTGTGGGACGGATCACAGACACCCATTAATTCACTTTATGGCAGCCTGTAAATTAATCAGGAGTCATCAAGTTGTTTTTTTGCTCGTCCAAGTTAATTTACAATTGAAATTTGCAAAGATTTTACGCATAAATTTGTTGTTTTTCAGTCGTTTTCAACTTTGAAATAACAAAACCATCTAAATGACCCGCTGCGTCTAGTTTTTACACAACATGAGCAGATCTTCGTAACAGGGAGCTGAAGGTTTGAGTCTTCCTCAAGTCCAACCAATAAAACCTAACAGATTTATGCATAATGTGATTGCATTTGACGAAAAAAACAGCCTTCTCTGTCTGAACAGGAACACGGGCTGTTTTCCCACTATGAAATGTTTAATTTAAAAGTAATGCAATTCTACGTTTCTCCTTTCTTTTTAGCGTCTGAGTTTCATTTCAGAATGCAAACCAAACAGGCAATCAGCATTATCCAAACCTCGGAGATTTCCTTAGGTGTGTAGATGTGTAATCTTCATATTGTGGTTTGTATTTTTCATGAATGTATTTGTAGATGAAAATGGATTAAATCTGAGATTTGTGTTAGTCATGTGTGTTTTTTAAATTTATTGAATTTGACAAGTTATCATGACATCATGCAGTTATCATGCAGCAATATTTCTCCCACCCATAGGGTGAGGCATTAACTGTGGTGTTAGCAACATATGTACCATTCTGAGTAGTTGAATACATATCTTTTCTTTACAACTTCGTACCGCAGCATATTATTGCCAGAATCCACTGCATTTCTCCAAAACCCCAACACAACTTCATGAGCCACACACTGATAAGGTGGAAGTGAGATATACTGCCACTGCATTTTGAATATTCACATGAGATATAAAGTGAGTAACAAATAAAAAGAACCTGTGTTTTTCTATATTTTCATCATACATTTTTGAATATGTGCAAATCCAATTCCTGAGGAAATAAAATAAGGGGGGGGGGGGGGTGGTAGAGACACTGGTTTTACCATATTCTGTTTAGAATTGTAAATGCATCGCACAGGCCCCGCTGTCCAATTACATATATCTTTCATGTATGAAATCACACATGTCTTTCTGCCTAAAAGGGGGAGGGGCCGGCACAAAGGGAACAACCCCGAATGCAGCAGAACAGTGTGCAGCCCGTATGAAAAATAAGGTCTAGTGTCGGAGCCCTGGGCAAGTGCAGCTCCATCAGCACACAGGCCGGGGAGGGGAGCTGCTTCCCCCCACACTGGTGCCCTCTCCGCTCCCTGACTCCTGCTGTATTATTGTTGTCCTACTCGGAGGCAGCTGACCCTTCGGGTCCTAAATCAGACGTTATGGGAAATGCATTTCTGATCACGTCCTTAATTAGCTCCACAATAATAAATATAGTTTCTTGTGCTTCCAAGTGTTTTACCCTTTAAAGATGAAAGTTTATTTATTCGTCTTCCTTCATTCTCATTTTCAAAACAATGACTTGCTGGTGGGTACCAAATTTTCCGTGACCCAGATTTTGTCAAATTACTTTGAACTTTTCAAAACAGAATTCTTTAGGTCCCTGATAACTCATCTCAGTGCTGCTGTTTTCACTGCCAAGTCTGTTCACTTAATGGTATAAACACGTTGTATTTTCAATTAGGCCTATTTTCAGAGCAAAAAAATATAGAAGAAATGCTTTGCCATGTACTAGGCCCTGTTTGATCAGGCCCTGTTTGATTCCAAGTCATTGCCTAAGAAAAAATAGATTCATACAGATTCATCCCCGATCAAGCAGAGTAATTTAATATAGTCCAGATAACCTGGGATTAGGTCTAACTCACTGGTTGAAAACGTGTTGTCAGTCTCCTGCAAAACAACTGGGAAACTGAATCTTAATAGAACTAGAGGAGTGAAGCTGAGCAAAATCAATCTCAAAGTCACTCTGAATAGAAATACGCATTTCACCTCCATGAGCCCTGGAAGCCCCAAAAAAATCATGAATGCATCAGAAATGTGCCACGACTCGAATACATACTGTTTATCTATTCTTATACCAATGACACACACACACACACACACACACACACACACACACACACACACACACACACACACACACACACACACACACACACACACACACACACACACACACACACACACACACACACACACAAATAGCGATGACATTTTATCAGCTATGAAATCACTTATGTCCTCTTCATAAGCTAAAAACACTCACACCATGTATCATTATCATCCATTACTGACAACATTACTGATAACTGTGTGAAAACATACAGTGGGGTGTAAACTGTCACGGTGTCATTTCGTGAAACTGAATAAAATTTATTTTCCATCTGTGTCTTTTCACATTAGCGTACGTTGGCCTAAAAAGTTTACGAGTATACAAAGCATGTGTTTGCGTGTCCACTGGTTGTGACAGATACAATAGCTGCAGGGACACGCTCGTGTATATGGAGTGTGGTCGTGCCGCACCAAGTCCCGTCAAATTTCCAGCACATTGGCTCAAGCAATGGCTGCTCATTGGCTGAATCTGCAAGGGGCAAGTCAAAGAACCCATAGCGAGGGTCTACCGACCAAACAACCTCAACACATTCCGAGCCTCTAGTCTGAGAGCAACAAACAGGTGAGCAGAGCATGAAAGCGGCGCATTTATCAGCCAGCCTTTCCCTTTACACCAATTCTGAAGACAAGCTGACCGTGTGCGGGGGACACAGACTGGGGACAAGTTATGGCTTCAAAGCCCTGAAGAAGTTAAAGGGCTCAGGGCTTTGGACAGCAGGAGCAAGGGGACTTCACAGCCTTACCTGATGGGGTTTTTGGTCTGAGTTGCCGCCACACGGAAGCCTCTCCGACGGCGTTTTCTTTTCAAGTGTCTGTTTGAAGTCAGCAGGCAGAAAGGTCACGCCCTCTTGGTCGCAGCAGGTTCGTCGAAGCAACGGTGGATGGCCAGGGGCTATTGCTAATGTTCAGACTTTTGTCTCTTTCTTTACTCCAAAAAAATTAAATAATAAAAAAAATGGTAATAAAGGAGAATGTAAAGCTATTGATCTGGTGCCTGGGCACCTTCAGATGTTTTGGTGATGTACTCCTAGAATTCCAGGTATTTCCAGGGTTTTCCAAAGCTATATGGTTTGGGATTCAGGGACTCCCAGGTCACAAGAAAAACTGATCAGTAGGACACCATTACCTGGAACAAGAAGAGAGAGAGAGAGAGAGAAAAATCAGCATCAGAATTTTGTTTTGGACAGAGCTAAAAATGACGACAGCACCCACGATTTCTGTATCTCATCTCTCAAATCCGAGCAGATAATAGATGCCATTCAGGAGAAACAAACCAGAGCAGTGTGACTTCCATCAAGACCTCCGAATTAATCAGCTGTTTTGAGAGCCAACATAATTAATCTATAATTATCTGTGCGATACAACTGCAGGGCAGTCGCTCATGATTTCATGATTATATTTAATAGCAAATGAACTGCTGTGAGTAATTTCTCTTCTCATACCACTAGAGACTTTTCAAATGAGAAATGAAAAAGGTTTCCGGAGAAACTTAATTTCCCTGTAACCACAACAAGACATATTCCTGTAATTGCATATATAATTGCGTGTTCTGCGGAGGATCTCCCATATGCGACAACAAAGTCTGATAGACAATACATATTGATTCAACTGTCAATTCCAGCAATGGAAAAAAAAGAACATGCAAAAAAGACTTTGAATTCCACATGGGCCTGGCTTGTGAAGCTGGGTAAATATGCTCGTCATATGTTCCAATAGTTCCACAGCGACAGAGATTTACTTTGGGAATACAGACGGGAGAGGCAGACAGCTTGTGATAACTGAATAGCTCTTTTGAAGCCACTTCCATTTGGAAACACTGAGATTATTTTTACCTCTGTGGTTAGACTTGAGTTAAAGCCCATGTTTAATTGTTCCCAGGAGTTCTTATTGTGGCGCTGATAAGGAGCTTCGGGAGCAACATTTAGAACTGCAACAAAAATAACTAGACTCCTCGGCCACAGGTCTGATGGAGTGACAACGGAGGATCCATACAGCGAGAAATAAATAAATGAAACTGATTTCAAAAACAGAGAAGCGAAAGAGAGAGAGAGAGAGAGAGAGAGAGAGAAAGAGAGAGACTGGGGCAGAGGTCCTGTCCGGTTATGATGGGATTGCATCTGAATGTTTTTTATCAGTTTCCCTTGGTCCTAATTTTAATGTGTGCTGAGCTTCACGGAATCACATCACTCCTGTTTGAAATATCAATTTGAATAACGATTCTTTTAAGCCGTCTTAGAGGAAGCGTACACAGTACATTAGCTGCTAATCAATAAATTAGTTTTACGACAGCGTTTTGTCAGCAGTTACAGCGGACGGAAAGCAGCCCTGTTAATTTGTCGTCTCTCTTCCACCCAAGGCCATGACTTCCCGGTTTGTCAGGGCAACCTGTGGGAGTGGGAGTGTGCGTGCGTGTGTGTGTGTGTGTGCGTGCGTCGGATCAATAGCCCACCCACAGCAGAGCCGCGGGCCATCCCTGACCGGAGCTATTGATTAGGGCTGGCTCAGCTGCCAATAGCAATGTGCTGAATGTGACACCAGGCTAAGACAGGAGCTGAGGAAGGGGGATTCTGAATTGCCAGTGGCAGCCCCACAGCACACCGCAGATAAAAGTCAATTCCACTTAACCAAATCACTGACAACTAAATAGTTAGCAGACAGAAGAATGCTGAGTCTCTGATGGCAGCAGCTAGATGGCTTCGGGGATTTCCTAGCCCCTGACCTGTGTGGGAAAGCACAACAGGACATGGGAGAAACACTGCGACACACGCTGGCCTTTTTGTGCAGCGAGCATGACCTCCGCTTGCACGCCGGTTTGTTTGCCTTATGATATGATCACGTCTTATTCTACAGGTTACACCTCTGTCATTAATCCATTAGGGACACTTTCTATCGATGGCTGCCTCAAGATTGCTGATGTATAATCATTCCCAATACGTGATAAGATCTCCATTAATGATGTTTGATTGATGTTCACTGGCATTTTCACAGCCTTTTCTAAATTCATCTGCAAATAGAATAATTAAATAATTTGAGAGATGTCCCAAAGTATGATTTTAAGCATGATGTAAAGGATGCCGCTTCCTGCGACGGAGGCACAGAATGATATGATTGTTGCATTCACAATTTATTCCTGCAGCAAATCATCCGATTTTTAAAAGCAGATATTGAATAAAAGCCTTACAGCCGCGTTTCCTGTTACAGCACGCACAGATGTAATGCAGTCCCGCTGAAGTTGTCAGACTCCTTTCGATCCATCTTGTTCCCGGTCATTACCAGTCCATATTAGAGTAGTTTACATGTCACTTTACCGGTCCTTTGCCTCGTGAATGCAATTCTGTGGCCACTGCCTCCTCGTGCATTCAGCACCTATCTATGGCTCCATATCTCTCCCGGTAATTGCTGAGTGACAGAAAGGCAATACTGACCACTTCATTATAGGACAGCCAGACTGACTGGACACTGGCCTCTTGGCTCCAGGTCAGACCGGCCAGACTGACCTTAACTGCCCAGGTCGTCAGGGGTCAGTCACCTAGAATTTATAAGGACTTTACTAGAGTTGCCGTGGGTGCCATACAGCAAGGTCGCCTGGCTCAGGCCGACTGCTTGTATCAGGTATTGATTGCAGTTTGTCTACTTCAGTTGAGGCTGGACTAATCTCCCAACACCAGGGTCTCAGGGGCAAAGGCTCCAGTGTAAAGTTAAGTATTGGAAGTAACAAGAGTGATGGTGGGGGCGAGTGGATACTAGAGACCATAAGAACGACACCGCAAGAGATGTGGGGCTTTTGGGTTTACGAAAACAAACAGTGTGAGAACATTGAGATGTATTAAGAGGACTGGAAATACGACTGCTGTTCAAACTGGGGAAAAAAAACTTTCTTTTCTCAAGGTGCGCTAGAGGGATGAAACTCTGTGCATGACAATTTGATTGACTAATGAAATCTTGCTTATAAAGAGACAGACAGGATACCAATCATCTCTGAGTGTGTGAATGCGATTTGCACTAGTACTCAAGTTGCATTAAATTGTTTGGTTTCCTATTGTTTGCTCCCAAGATGATTAAGTCAAACCAAAAAGACAGTGATCAGTATTTGTTCCAATCATTGCTATTTATTCCCAAGAAAAATTGTTAATATAGATGTAAAAACAATTAGCTTTGAGACATTCTGTCAACCACCTTTAGCCAAAATAGATGGATAAAGATATGTGAGATTGTTTTTCTGCAAGAAGTGAATGTGTGTGTGTGCATCTGTGCCAGCTTGTGTCTGTGCGAGACCCTTTATGTACATACTAAAGCATCCCTGATGCTTGTTAGATCTTGTCTCTCGGCAGCTGCTTGGCACCGTTCATATTAAATCACAATAATGGCAGATGAGCTCTTGCGCTGGAGAGACAAGCATCTATTTGAAACTGCACTTTATTACACTTTGTTCCTTTTAATCAAAAAAAAAAAAAAACTACGCGAAAAGATAACCCGGTTTTAAGAATCCCAGATAAACAGCAACGATTGCATCTTTAAATAATAAATGATCCCCTGCCTCTTACAGACGGGAATATAACTGAAAATAATTGAAGACAACAATGTCCTATAAGAGCAGCACTCGAGCAGTGCTGATTCAGAATCCCTCATAACTTCAAACATTCAGTCATAAAGTATGGATAATCCGTAAAAGAAAGGCATGAGACTGTTTACAATTTCCTTCTAATTAAGGCTACAGGATGGGGTCTACCTTTGTTAAAGTTGATGTGTGTTTGTTAGACTTCCCCGAGAAACTGAACCACTGGCAAATTAGGGGTGGAATACAAAACGAAACAAACAATAACACTCTAATATGATCTGCAGTCAAGGAATAAATATTTCACAATCTGTCTACATTTGACATATTTTCAGTTGAGAACAAAGGATTTCTGAACAACAAATTGTGCAAAGTTGGCCTTGAGACAAAAACCTTGTTGACCTGCATTAATTCACAAAATACGATGGCGACTTTCACTTGACGACTGAATATGTGATCTGTCCTCAGATTGTTTGGAATTTAATGAAACATTTTTACTTATTTTCTCCAAAAAGACATTTTTCGAAAATAAATTCCTGTTGCCATCTATGGAGAGAGAACAGACTGACACAGGCTTGGAAGTTGACAAAGAAAAATCTAGCACAAGCCAAATCGGAATAATATGGCATGTTTAAAAACAATAAACGGGGCAAAGCATGATGGCGTGTCACATTATAACCATGGGTACCCAACACTGATCATCCTCTACATGGGGCCTCGGTGAATGGCTGCTCGTAGAACCATGTTGATATCCTTGAGATGATGATGCACAAAAGCATTTTACTGTATAAGGCCCTTGGGGAGTGGTGAACTAAAAGAGTATGGAGAATCAGGTAAGCACCGTGCTGATGAAGAAGATGTTTTCCCATTTCCCCACTGTGAACCAGGCCAGCAGTGTGCTGTGTCTAAGAGGGATAAGGTAGTGCTTGATGATTAATCACTGGACATAATAAAGCTTCTCACCATGAGCCCACAGTCCAGCTGACTCTGCGCTATGATTGGGGCCGATTAGAAAAAGAGAAATAATCATTCCTTACAGTGCATTCATAGTGGACTCTAATGATATCTTCTGATTGGACCTTGCAAAGAAGAGAATAAGAGCCGTCTTCAGAATGGACTCCAAGATTATTTCTTTAACATCATGAAATGGGGCCACGGGCCTGGATGCTGCAGATTTGAGGATTAAGATAAGCTGACCTTTCACATTATGACGCCATGTATAAAAGATGAAGTTTACAGTGCCTCATCACATTAGACCTTATCAATGGTTCGAGCCTCTGTGAAACCCCTTTGAACATCACAATGGTGTTTCGGGCTGGTATACAACAGGCCTCGACCCCCTACTGTGGGATTACTGTGCTTGTGTGTGGATGTGTGTGTGTGCTGAGGGGTGTGGCGCGGACATGAGCACTCGCTTGTTTGGACAATACTTATGTACTAATCTAGTGTCAAAACTTTGGGTCTCCTTTCTATGGTCATGTGAGACAAAAATAAATAAATAGGGACATACATCTTGAGACCGGTAGGGAAAACATTTAACTCCTCAATTTAACCGATGTGACATATTACAACATCTATATGAAAGCACTGGACTATTAGTACAGTATGAGTAGCGTTCAATGAGTGAATATTAAACAGTATATATTTCAAACAGCGCTGTCAGGCTCCGACCCTGAATGCCCATTTTAACTCCTCATGCTGTTGGGACAGGTCGCTCTGCCCTGCTCGTGAGACATTCGAGAGGAGAAGAGGAGGAAAAACATTTCACTTTCACAGATCTCCAAAATGTCACCGTCATAAGTCTGGTGTTGAATCTTAACATCAGACTTTTCTGAAAAATATCAACAACAAAAAAACAAAAACTGTCAAGTGGAAGGCAAAGTGTCACTTGTTTCAAATGCAAACCAGCAAGTTTAAAACATTTTCTTATTTTCTGAAGTGATAATATGTTGGAACCAGAGGAGCAATCCACCTGTCAGTTACAAATACTGTCACTTGTTTCGGTCTGAAAACATGTGAAACTGCATTTGAAACAAGTCAAACGATCTCACCCCGATGGCAGACTTGTTTTCTCCTGTTTTCAGGCCGACTAAACTAAATAAACCAAATAACTGCAATTTGACCAGATTCTGGGTGCTCATAATGGAGGGTGACACATTTGGATCATGCCTGTTCAGCAGAACCACACTCTCTGCTGGGCTGCACTGAGCAGCTATAGGCTTTCGCAGGTATCCGACTGCTGGCCAACATCTCCGGGCGTCTTTGATGTGGGAGGCATCGCTTACCCCTATAACTTACAGCCCAGCTCTGCAGGGACTTATTTTTATAACCTCTATTATTTTCTATCATAAATATTCAAATCCAGAGCTTAGTGAGGAGAATAGCCAAAAACAACATGCCGTTCTTCAGCTTCCCCGAGCTCTTGCTCTTCTATAGAAAATCATTATGAAGATTAATACAGAAATCAAACAGAATGCTGAGAGGAGACTGTAGAACCCGGTGAAAATAATGCACTCATGTGAAAGACTCGGGATGGAAATTTTTGGTCAAGGATCTTGGGCTTTTTTTTTTTGTTCTTTATTTGTTTGAGCGTTTTGACACATTCTGCATTTCCTCCTTTTGGCTGTGAATTAATATTTGCAGCTTGAATATTAATCCTGATTCAGTAGTGGATTAGTTTGCCATTGTCCTCTCTGTGCTGAGCCCTAAATAAAGGCACTGACATGGAGAGGAAATCTATACCTCTCTGCCCTGCAAACAAAGACCTCTGCACCCAAAGATAACACATGTCCCTGCGATGCAGACCCCCCCCCCCCCCCCCACCGTCATACCCACATGCTGGATGCACCATCTCCCTCTCGCTTTTCTCTCTCCCTCAACCCTCGATTTCACATTTCCTCTTCTTCTCACCACTCGCTTCCTCCTTCTTTCTCTCTCTCTCTCTCTCTCTCTCTCTCAGAAAAACTTTGCCATGGTAGATTTGCAAGGCAATTGTGCCCTTAAACCGCGCCTCTTCCTCAGCTTATACCATGCATTTTCCAGAGTTTATCAAAGGATACAATGGGGTTATGCTTTCACCATTATTCTCCAGGCAAGAACAGTAATTTAAATGCACCAGTACGACTGAGGCAGGGCACAGCCCTGCTGTCTCACTATGGAACAGAGAGAGATGGAAATGCGTTACAAAAAATGCACTGCATTACTTTGTTGACCTTTCCTGTTCTCATAGTTTACAAACAGCTGTGAAGCTCCTTCCTCTGGGCTCTTTGTACATCAGAGACGAGGACTGATGGAGGCACGCCATGCCTAAATGAAGGGCTTTTTCTAACTTGCCTCCGTTGTGGCTCACAAACACAACCTAACAAACACACATTTACTTTATCTCTGCCGCCAAAGCAGTTGCCAGAGTGAGAGAGAGGAAATGCATAGTGAAACAGATATGATGGTATTCTTTCATGTAAGTATATATTTTCACACACTGAAAATATGTTCAGCAGCAAACAAAAAAAAGAAATCCAAACGTATGCACACATCAATAACAGCCACCCACACACAGAAACAAGTTTAATTTCCTCGTCCATTGTAATAGCATCGGCAAGTCTTTTTTTTTTAAAAGTGAGTCTGTTTTCATAATAATTGAAGCCGAGGTTGCATTGCTACTTTGATGTAACTAAATGTGCAGACATCTCAGACTCCTGTACAAAATGAATTGCAAACCGCTGCCCTCACTGAGACTTATCAACACATACCTGCAAGCTCATATAGTTGCATCTCTGCACACACACACACACACACACACACACACACACACACACACACACACACACACACACACACACACACACACACACACACACACACACACACACACACACACACACACACACACACACACACACACACACACACACGCTTTATCACAGGTTTGTGAAAGCAAACTGGAAAATTGATTACTGTGCTTTCGATGGTGATTCTACATGTGTGACCTGTGGCTGAATGCCAGGTGAATATTAACATGGTACTGAGACGAGGGGGAAGATTCAGGGGACACAATGAAGAGGAGAAGAAATACAAGAGGAAGAAATGAACGAAGTAGGGAAGGAAGCCAAATAACAAGTGGAGTGAATGATGGAGGGCGGGTGCAGCAGACAGAAGGACTTGGACTGGACCAGCCTGCAGACCTGGTCCGACTGATGAGAACGGGCAGCCATAGTGATGCCATTATGTTGTTAATCAATCCATTGCTGTCTGCGTGTCTGGGCGGGCAGACACTCACAGTCTAGAAGGGGTTAATGGGAAATCAATGAGAGGGATGTGCTTATGAGCAAGACATGGGGAGAGGGGGACAAGGGGGAGAGGGTGAGGAGAGATAGAGTGGCGGGGAGGGGGAGATAGGAACATTGTTTCCTGTGATAGCAGCAGACTTCCCAGATGTTATCTGTCATTCAGTGAAGCACTCTGGTGACCAGATGTTTAGGCTCAACATGGCGGAGTGGGTATACACCCTACTGGGGGATCAATATAGGTCAAGTGCATGGTAATATTTATCACTACACACGACATTGACCTGCAACACAGAGACTTGTAGTGAGCAGAGTACGTATATATACTATAAGAAAAAAAAAATCATCGCCTGGTGATATGCTCAGCTATTTCAGGAGGGGGTATATTTAGCATGATGTAATTTCGTCATCATTATGGATCGTACATCCATTCAGCATCATCTTCTTCTTATGTCCATTACGGGAAACAAAGGGGAGTGCTGATTTGGAAGGAGGGGGTAAAAAAAAAAAAGAAAAAGGAAAGTCAGCCAGAGTCGTTTTCTTAAGGCCTGGGGGGCATTTGGGGAGGTGGGTGTGGGGTGGGAACGGGGGTACCGAGAGCAGGTCCCAGTGCAGTAAGGCTCTTTGTAGTTTGAGTAGTCTGAACTAGCCAGAGGCTTACCGCTCTAACCCTTACCACTCAGAGAGGCTGTTTGGGGAAATTACACCACAGAGTAATAATTAATCAAGTAAATGCTGAACTGCTTTTGATTTGGATTGCATTAACATATTATCAATAATGTATTAATCAAACACAAATAAACACCTCGGCATAATAGCATACTTAACTAACTCCATTTTCACACTTGGTAAAAGAAGTTTGTCTTCTTTAAGCAACGGGAAAAACCCACAGCACAGTGGAAGCAGCACGTCTTAGCACTTTACTGTCTCCGTTCATCAGCTCTGTTCGTCGTCACCGCATCACCCCCTTTCAAGTGCTCCCACCAAGGCGAAAGAAATTATGAGTTCATGTATTTATGCTTAACAATGGCAGAATGCATCATGCAGGGTAAATAAACACACCACTGATGAAGCACTGAAGACACAATGCACGTAATTTGTGCAAAGCTACTCTAGGTTTGATTCCAAAAGTAGCTAAGTGGATTGAGGAACAGAGTTAGTCACTTTTATCATTCGCAGAGGAGTCGAATCAGCTCTGCTTTTGTATTTTCACTTAAATGCATGTTCTGTTTTTCTCAGATAAGTTGTGTTGTTTAAAAGCATCCGCTCTCGCCTAACGCTTTGTTCATTGGGGGAAATTCATGCCCAGGGATTTTCTGAACACAATTCATCAAAGTGGAACGGCAGCCTTTTATTTTTTTTCTCCATTTCTAATCCTTTTTGCTGCAGATGAGAGATTTGCTGTTCAGACTCATTAAGATTAAAGCGTTTTGCCAGAGTTATTTAAGAATGCAAAGTTTCATGTGAGACCTCTCAGAGTTCAGAACAGAAGAAAATCCTATCGACACGCTTGGTGCACTGGGGGCTGATCTTAGCCTATATTTCTATATTTGGTGTCAGTGATTGAGTGATAGCATGTGAAATGGTTTTTCCTGCATTATGGTTTAGAGTTACATTCACATTTCCATCCTTACCATCAGAAGAAGGTTATGGGTGTTTGCTCTTTTTGTTTTCACTTGCTAGATTCATTCTGCTACCAGTAAACATATATATTTTTTAAAACCTACACTTTTTACTTGTGTTATGATGTTACCATCTGGTTTTAATCAAAATCTTCAGTTTATTGGACTTGATAACCAAGTAAAAACTGGCGGAAAATTGTGTTTTCTTTTGTTAAGGGAAGTCATACATGCCATGCTCATAGATTGTAAATATGCAGTTAACTAGCTGTATTTTGCCATCTCGAATTATTTTGGCATCAGAGATTTTGGCTGGGGTAAGGGTATAAGTCATCGGGTTGGACAGACGATAGTTAATATTTAGCTGGAGGAGAAGGCAGTCTATTTGCTGAAAAAGAAATTATCATTGGATCAGACTTGGGTGTTAGTCTTCTGCCTAAGGATTTTTAATATGAGCTTTTTTTGGCCAGAGACTCAGTAGTCTTTTGGCTGCTCTAAAGCTGGAGAAAGACTCAGATCCCACTGTTGGTAGGACACAGCTCCAGTCTCGGCACCTTTCCCAAACTTTCGTGCTCCAAGTGTCGCAATCTGGTTCCATTTTACAGCTGGCCTTGAGATTGTAACAGAGCTCCTTTCTCTCCCTCCTCAACCGCATATTTAATCCCTGTGCTTATGTCAAACTTAATTACAGGACCTTGTACGAAAAAATAACAAGTGAGCCTTGTAGGGGTGGGAGAGGAGGAAAGGAGAGCATTAGGAGAGGGAGAGAAAAAGAGACAGAGGGAGAATGCTAAGGGGTGTGAGGGGGAAAAGGGAACAACAGAGACATTTAATCCGTAGACTCAGTTTGTCAAATGACCAAACAAAAAGCTTTGATTCTCAAGTATCTCTTATTCAGCTGAAGCACGATCAGGCACACAATCTATTTATAAAAAAAATCACCTGATAACTCAAAATTAGAAATACATAAGTGGCCAAAAAAAAAAAAAATACAATCGAGGATACTGTGTTGTGCAAAACGACTGTACAAAATTATAACAGTTGACCAAAATGTTCAAATGAACAGAGACAAGAAAAGTAAGCTAGTGTCTTAAATGGCCATTATGATATCTTTTAACATACAACCCAGCAAATTCTCCTGAACCAAAAAGAAATGATCATTAGACTAAGTCAGTCCCCCAGTGTGTGTGTGTGTATGTGTGTGGGTGTGTGTGTGTGTGTGTGCGTGTGTGTGCGTGTGTGTGTGTGTGTGTGTGTGTGTGTGCGTGTGCGCGTGTGTTTGTGCACATAAAACTATTTACTCTGTAGAAGTGGAACAGCCGGGGAGAGCGATGTTTAGTCTGTCAGTTTAAAACTATTACCTCAAACTCTGAAAATATGAGCTGAGCCTGCCGTGCATCGACACAGGGAGACAGCACTGTGAAGAACAAACCTTTGAAAAGTCTAAATCAATTTTTGGGGGAGTAACATAACAAACGCTCCACCGCAGCGAAGAAAAGGGGATCTCTTTTTTTTTTAACAGTTTGAAAAGCACGTATTCATACAATCTTCATAAGGCAAAACAGCAAGAATGCAGTACACATGAAGCCTTTTGAAAAGGGAGGTGATGGTTAAGGGAGAGAGAGGGAGAAGACACAGGGATGCTCCTCAGAGAAGCCGACAAAACAAACAGGAACACCACCATTGACATAGACAGCCCAGGATAATTTCCCCCTGCCCGGCCCACACTTCACACACCTAATCACCCACCCACTCTTCGGGCCAGCCTGCCGGCTAAAGCCTTCCCAGACTGGACTCAAGTGGCCGAGCAATGGACCAGAGGAGGGAGCGAGGTTCCCATGCCACGGGTGCTGGAACTGGCGCGCCACCCGGAGGTATTTATAGCAGACCAGCACTAAAGGGCCGGGAGAGAGGGCATGCTTGTTTTCCTTTCCATTCCCCAGGCACTTTCACCAGGCCTCACATGTGGGTGTTAAATATATACCCAAATACTGGGAGCAACATTGTGGGGGCAGAGAACAGGAGGCGGTGGGCTCCTTGGAATAGGAGCGGTTTGGGGGTTCGGAAAAGGGGGCTGCAGCGAGAAACACGCAGAGTTGAGAGAGGGAATGAGGGAGTTGAGTCTGGAGGAAAGAAAGAAAGAAAGAAAGACAGAAAGACAGAAAGAAAGACAGAGAGAAAGAAAGAAAGAAAGAAAGACAGAAAGAAAGACAGAGAGAAAGAAAGAAAGAAAGAAAGAAAGAAAGAAAGAAAAGCCACATATGAGGGAGGAACGGAATATTAACAAATTGATGTAGGTTTTCCGAGCTTTTAAAGGGCTACGAAAGACAGGGATCAGACATTGGAGCCCAGGTGGACCTTGAATTAATTTGCAGACTCCGCAGTTTTCAGCAACTTCAGACAAAACAAAGGGGGCATTTGCCGGGAGATCCTAGAGCAGCCCTGCTGTTGTGGCCTACTAAACATCAAATGGTATCTGGATCCAAGAACTGGCCTTCCCTATCTCCAGCTGCTTCCTATACATACTCTGTGATGTAGGTCTGTCTGTCTCTCTCGCTCTCTGCATGGGAATTCCAGAGTGACATTATTACTATGATGAAAACAGACCCTATAAATACTGAGAACTGTGATGAATATAACAGCGATTATGGGTGCAGCGATAATTAGATCAGGAAAGAAAGAGAGAGTTCATTGAAGTTTGCAGTGTTTTTGTGTTTGGGAATTCCTTTCAACCTTGTGTCTTAATGTATGAAGAATTACAGAGGCAACAGTAGTGTGGTAATCATCTGGGTTTCTAGGAGGGCCTCTTGGGGCCTCTTCAGTGATCCTCTCTCCTGTTTCAGCTCTGTGCTCCCTCTCACATCTCTGAAAAAGCCACCCTGCTGTCTGCTGTTTTAATGATGGTTTGGCCAACAAACAATTAATAGGCAGCCCCACAGATATCGGTTAAAAAATGAGGGAAAAAAAGGGGGGAAAAGGAACTATGGAGTGCTCACAAATGGGGCCATGCGGCAGCTCCTGCTATCTTTCCATCCTGTTTTCCTCATCAGGTTTTAAACTCATCAGCAGCTCTCTAACACTCCCGGGTCCAGCTTAGATCCCTAAGTCCTAAGACAACAGCCTGACCTGAGCCCCTGTCCAAATCCCAACTGTACAGCAGCCATCCCACCAGCTGATTGCGTCAGAAAGATTCCACAGCCATGGCCTCTGTTTTTTCATACTTGTGGGAAAATAGCAGTTCATGTTTCTTTGGATGCTTCACACATTCCTCACCCTGTCTTCACATAGCTGGGCCCCAGAGACTGGGTAGGGCCAAAGCCACTCAAGGGGAGGTGCTTGGCAAATGAGAGGTGTGGCTAAATGAAAAAGGAAGGCACATTTTTTATTGTATATTTAGGAGGGAGTTGCTAGGCGATGTGAACTCAAAAAGGCACTAATTGCATTTCCCTGAGTTAGATGAGTGTAACAGAACTCGGACAGAAATGTTCCAGCTCATTTAATCTCTCAGAACACAGCTGGGAATTATAGATAACAGAACATCTGGAAGTCACAAAAATACTTCTCTAGCGTTTAATCCAAACTGATTCAAAAGTCACCACATCCTGCAGTGAACGACATCCAAAAGCTCACCCACTGACAGCTCTAATATTTCAAATTTTGTCGTAAGAAAAAAGTAGCCATGTCTGAATGGTATTCCAGTTATGTGGGCAAAAGTTCAATCAGTCAAGACTGCAGCATCTTTTGCTCAAAATTCATCATTAGACTTAAGTGGCGGTTAAAACGCGTTTGCACCTTACAGTGTAGTCTGTGCTACATATGACATTATTGTCCAACATAAATTACCATTTTCCAATGTGTTCAAACACTACATCACAGACACAGACACACACAGACAGACACACACGCACGCACGCACGCACACAAACACACACTGCACGTTCAAGTTTGGTCTCATCCCAAATTCCTGACCTCAAAATTTCAAGACAAAGGTAGTTAGCCGTGATTTATGCATGCTTCAGCTTAGGATGAAGAGAGCAGGACACAGTAGCAAAGCAATTAATTTTGATGCTGAAAACATTATTAATGGTAATGTTTAAAACATCAAAGCCGCGGCTGACAGAGACACAGCATCTTAACTCTGACAAACGTAACAGATGAGCCCACTTGAGGCAGTCAAGGTGAGGCACGGGGAACATTCCTCGTTCCAATCCCGTTGATTTTCATTGAGATTTCCTGGAGAAGCAGGTTAAGGTACTATATCGTGAGTATCTGTCTCCATGCCACAAATGCATAGTGCTTTGGATTTTCCAATGAAAAATGGTTGGCACGGGACAATAAGTAGGAGGTGGTACTTGTTCTTTAGACCAGAGGACTGAATCCAACCGTTTAGCACCAGCTTGGACATTGGTTGTAGGGGACAACGGAGGGCACACCCATCAGTTAGAATGTATGAATCTTAAGTTCATAATGACTCAGTGGGCCAGTGAGGAGCCCCCTCCTCTGTCTGTGTGGACTCCAACTGTAGCTTTGGGCGAAGGGATAAAGCTTCTCTAACTCCCACATATTCATTTACCCCCTACCATCACACCAATTGAACCAGGGAGTCTGGGGGGAGGCACATTGATATTCACTCCACATCTCCATCCCCCAGCCACAGCCATCCCCACTGGAAACATTATTTCATTACATATATTATGCATTCAGCATAAGGGAGTTGGTGAATGTGCAGTGTGCAGATGTCTGTGTGGGGTGTGGGCGAGCTCAGATGTTCCTTTCTATGTATACATGGCTGTGACAAGCCTGTTGTAAAAAGAGTTTTGAAGAGAGAAAAAGGATATAAAGCCTCAGGGGTCCAGTGATAATGGTTCTTAGTTTACTTTGTGAGAAAGAAGACAAAATATTTATTCCGTACTATTTTGTGTCAACATCATGTGATGTTGTGTTTTCTTACTTTTTTTTACTATTCAGAGGGACAAAGTTTCCTGCAGAGTTTGCATGAATTTGCTCTGTTCATTTGCGCATGCGCGACCATATGTGAATGTGTACTGTGTCACATGCGGAGCCCGAGATGAAAGGATACACAGGCAGAAAAACAGAGGGAAGATGAAGATAGAGACAGACAGACAGATCTTTCATATGGCCTGCTGCTCCTTGGGCCCCGGTCCAGATGTCACCAGAACAGTTTTTTATTTGTTAATGTCTTCTCTTAAAAGTCCTCTAAAGAGCGCCTGCCGCCTTTCCCTTAAGTCTTTAAGTGGCTCAACACAAGACACCCTTGTCTGATCTGAACTGGAATCAATTTGGAAAAGAAACCATTTCACCTCTGATTAAGCGCTGCTCTGTCTCTGCTGTGGCATGCTGACCTTTCCAGAGGTCTGTCTTGTGCTGCTAGCAGGGGCCGGCCAAATCATATGCTGGGTTAATTTGACTGATTGACGTCAGCAGGCAGGGCCTGAAAATGTCTTGTATTTGAACCCTCAGCCATTTGCCAAGACTCACAACTGCATCTCTGTCAGAGTCTTACAAGTCAAATTCAATGCCTGGTTTCATTTTTGTCTCCTGCAAACCCAATCTCTCTTTGCAAATTTCCATCAAGCATTTCCCCTTTTATTGTATGACATAAATGAATACGTTCCCCTGACATCAGGGCACAGTCCAAAATGTGACAAATGCCTGTTGTGATACAGTGACCCTTGTGTACACCGCATCCTAAAATGGCAACGAACTTTGCTATATCCTTGTGTATTTCAAATCAAACATCAAACTTTAGTTTTTTTGGCTCAAAGTGTGGAATCCCACCACTTATACATGTCAGACTCAGACACGTCAGCCTCAACTCAGCCATTTTTTTTTTCTTTTGCACCTTTGAACTGGCCGCATCCAGTGACGTGACTGCCTGCACCGTGTGAACACCACCTGCGTCTCTCATCATTTTCTTCACCGCTCACCCTCTTTTATGAACACCAGCTATCAAGCTGTGATTATAGCAACATATGTGCAGGTTCAGCATCTGTGTGTTGCACAAGCCTGTGATACGTATGTAAAACATGAACGTCCCTGGAGCTATAAAATGTTGCAAACCCAGAATGCTTTAAGAAGACACTTCAGAGGAATGACGTCCACCAGAGATCAGCACTCGGTCCAGATTCCAAGCACTTTGCTTTATACGCCCAGAGAAATGTTGCCTAAAGAGAGGCCTGGTGGAGAGAAACATCACCTCCAGTTCAAGCGGATTCCTCTGCCCTTTTATTGGCTCTTGTTTGGCTGCAGGGGGAACGTGCTCCACTCTGACCTGGGGGCACTCATCCAATCAGCTCGCTATCTGCTGCAAGGGCCTCCATAATAGTGACATTTTTCCACCTCGTCAATAAAGTGGTGAAAGCCACCCTCCACCCGCTACTTGACCATTTAACTTCTTTCTGAAAAGGCCCTTTCTTTCTCTGTGTCTGGCTGAAATCAATAAAAGCAGAGCAAGGGAAGAGGCCAATCCAGCAGCTGCATTAACTCGTGGTCTCAACTGCTGTACAAAGAGGATGGCTGGCGGAGGAAGGGATACATGTGAGCTGGCAGCTCGAGACTGTATCATTCATACAACAGTGGGAGGAAGATGCTCCCTGTTCATACGTGTTGTCCACTAAGGTCAAGGAGATTCTGAAAATGCCGAATGAAAAAAGTCAGTCACACACGGTCATAACATGCTGCATCTATAGCTGTTTTCAGACATGAACTCCGGAAAATGTCAGCAAAATTGCATCCGGACATTTTGCGGAGTTTGCCGTTTACACGAATGCAGCAGGAGACTGTCTGGGTCGGACAGCAGGAAACATGCCCAGGCGCCGAAACATGGCGTCTGGGCAGAGCAACAAATCCGCTCCGCGAGGAAGTCTTTTTGTCGACAGTCATCGACACACCCACTCGCTCGCCGTGAATGCTCTGGAGATTTACTGCTGTATTCTCACATGGGTTCACTCGGACACTCTCTGGAATTTTTACCTGGAGGCGGGCCTGAAAAGTTCGGAGTAAAAGGTGACAATCGCTTGCAACAAAACGGACGTACACATTAACAGATGCAAATCTCGTCTCTAATGATTGTCGCTTGCCATGACTCATTTAGCTCCTGCATTCACACATCACCACATGTCTGCAGTGATTGACACGAGGGCATCAGAGCGAGAACAAAATGTCTTCCAATGAAGGAGCAGGAGGGAGAAAATGAGAGAGATGGGTTACATCTATGCCCGTGCTGAAAGGAGTGCAGTGCTTTGTTTGGTTATGCTGTCTGAGCTGAAATTGATTTCTGTGAGAAGCATGCACCAAAGAGCCCCTGCATTCAGACAAAATAAATAACACACTCTCGTAGAGATGGGAGGGTATTTGGAAGAAGGAACAGAAGGTGAAAATTGGATAGGGGAGGAGGGAAGAAACAAAGATGGATGAGGTAAAAATGAATTTATAAGAGGGGGAAGCAGAGATAAAAAAAAAAAAAGAATGGAAAGGCTGGAGCTGGGGTCCTGAATGGCATTTCTGCAGTCGAGTACAGCACTGAAGAGAGAGAGAGAGAGAGAGAGAGAGACAGCCTGCAAGACATCTGGAGTAGTGGAGGATAACAGCCACACACACCACTCTCCAACCACAGACAACATGATGAGGGATTAAACTTCATTACAACATGTTATGGTAATGAATGGGCTGTGGCCAGTTCTGGATGTGTTAGAGTAATTACCGCTCTCCAGCGTGTGTGTGAGTGACACTTTGGAGATGTGTTTGCGAAGACACGTGTCTGTCTGTGTGTGGTTTCCATCATGTGCCAAAACAGAAACAACCCCTGCAGCTAATTAAAAGAACGCTACGATGAGGCAGCTACTTCCGTATGTATCATCTCCCCCAATTAGCTTATCTTTCCTCTTCTGAAACAGGGGATGGGCTGGGACAGGCCCAGACTTTGTGGTTTGGGCCGGTGTCTGGGCACTGGGGGTCTAGGGTAGGTGCCAGAGAGGGAGGGCGACAGACAGAGCCACACAGCCCAGAGGGGCGAGGTCGACTCCGTGTCACAGAGGCTGTCTGGCCTTATGGCAGACAGATGTGAGTCTGGTTCAACGAGAGTTACGATCCTGGAAAAAGTTATACCACAGTGTGTTCCACACTGCAATTACCTTCTCTGTGTAAAGAAACATCTCATACATCAGCACTCAACGTCACAAAAACCTTTGATAAACCACGCCACTTGAATCACCCAAAAATAAAATGGTTGTACGGGACAGGAGAGTTCAAGTGTTTGAGTTAGTTGGTCTGTCAGTGGCTTTCCTACGTGGAGCAACAATGTTTTTACTGTGTACAGAGCACAGCAGCCTGTTGTGGTTAGTGTGCTGCTGCTAATGTTGGTAATGATCCCAATAAAGGTGCAATGAAGGCTGGTGCGGAGTTCTTTTTATTTACAGTGAGCCGCAAAGTGAGTGTCTCCAGAGGGAAGCAAAGATGAGAGCCGAGGGGAAGTCCTTTCCCCAGACTGCTCCCTATTCCCCTCTGACGGTACAACAGGGACACGCTGTGTGTGTGTGGGTGTCCCTCTGCACATTGCCAGGCTACGAGCTTCCCTATGTTTGCACATGCTGCGATCCATGAGGTGTGTGTGTGTCTATGTGTGTGTGTGTGTGTGTCTGAAATAAGGGCAAGGCTCCTAAGTCGACACATTTTCCACAGTGCACCAGGGCAGCGGCGCAGTGGAGGAGCGTTTTCTTGCTCAGAGAGGAGAGCGATGGGAAATGAAATGACAGCGGATCATTAGACTGGGATCGCCTGCAGCTTGCTAATTCATGCAAATTACTTTCTTGGCTAATGTGAAAGGAGAGGGGGGCGGGTGTCGCTGCTTGGCCAGCAGTCGACATCGAGCGCCGAAAGGTTTAACCGCTGCTCTGGTGGTCTGGAAACTTTGGCAGCGAAAGCCAGGGAGGGCTGTGGTGTAACAAGCGGCTGGGACAAAGAGATGCAGACTATGCTAGCCCTCTTGCTGGCAAGGCGGGCGGACCGACAGCCAATCAGGTCCGTGCTGGCTCTCTCGCTGGCGAATGGCGTGGCATGCTGGCCCTCCCGTCGCCCCGCCTCCCCTCCCCACTGCACCGCAGCTGCCCAGAATGATTTTATAAACATTTTGCCAGTGGATCAATACCTGTATTGATCAACCATTGTGAGAGTGATCCGTCTAAAACCCACAGCAGCTTAGAGCTCAGAGATGGGAGGAGCGAAAGAGAGTGGCTGCAGAGAGGATGGAGAAAAGAGAGAGAGTCTGCAGCCACGGTGAAAGGGAGAAGAGGTACATGGGAAGAGAAGGGAATCTGAGAGAGAAGCAGACGCAGAGCTGAAGGCAGGTGGGGAGGCAGGTTTTCGGACAACGCCGCCAGGCCACTGGGACTGGGGAGAAACCTATGGTAATTGCTTTTTCGTTAAGGGAGGGAGGGTTAGAGCGACTAATGAATATCGCGTTAAGTATGCGGGTAAGTAACAGATGGATAAATAGTCAAAGAAATGTGTATGCGTGCGAGAAAGGGGGCGATTCCCTCACCTGAGACTGCTGATATCTGCTCTGGTTTGGCCTGTAAATTGTTGCATGTGCATAAGTCTGCATGACTGCGTGATAGTCAAACATCTGGGTAAGAGGAGGGAGGTGGGGCATGCAGCAGATGGGCGATTCAGATGTTTTCACAGAAAAAAACGATATATCAATTATCCGGCCTCATTTGTGACTGATGATTATTTTTGATTTTTGATGTTTTCACAAAAGAGAAAAACCTGGAATGCCAAACATCTGCAGTTTGCCTTGGTGACAACGTTGGACAGAGAAGGCCCAGCACATACAGCGCTCATGAGTTCAGCTGTTACGGTAAAATCGAAACTGGAAAATCAAAGACCCAGTAGAATGGAATAGCCCGCACCCTGGATACAAACATCCACTGAGGATACAACGGGAACATTTATGATCAAGTTGAACGTTTAATCGACATTGATGTCAAACTCAAAGATGAATGGCTGCAAGAACGTAGTGTGATTTCTGGCAAATGACATATTGTTGTTTTGAGCTGGTGTGGATTATAGCTATCTTGGGATCTTTTTGACAATTCACTGGATTGGATTAAATTTTTCACAATATTTTGAATTTTGTAGGAATTTTGCTGACGGCCAACTAATGATGAGTGGACAACACAAGCAATGAATGTTCGATTAAAGGCCCCAAGCGGTGCTGTACTGAAGGACGAGCCGATGGCTTTTGGGATCATCCCCAATGCTAAAGGGAAATCAAGTTTCCATTGATTGATTGTAGATGTGACTTCCCCGCGCATAATCGTGGATTTGACCAACTGTTGGGAAAGATCTTGATGCTTATGAACTCACTCTGTACTCCAGCTCTGGTGTGGGAACACAGAGAAAAGGCCTAAGCTCAACAGTTTCACTCTTCTGTGAGCGGGGAGTTGAATAAAAATAATGAACATTCTGTACCAAGGACAAGAGCCACCTACACACAACTTTGTTAATAAACTGTAATAAAAATAACAATATTATTGTGTGGTGCACAATGCATATCTGTCTGTGTATTGCCGTACTAACTGTACTAACACAATATGAATACACCGTGCATGTTTGACTATATTGTGTTTTGACACTTGCTCTGTAAGTAAACAAGAAATCAATGGCAGGTAATTGTCCAAAGACTATTATCAGTCATTTTAAAAAATCAAAAATACTTGACAAATATTTTTTGTGTTGTTTGTTTTTTGTTCTTTTTAAGTTTGAGTTATTTTTTGTCTCATCTGTCTACCATGTATCATGTATGTATGTTTGTATGTATCACCTTTCAGTATATTGAATTTGATCACTTTTGCCATGAAAACAGAACAAACTTATTCAGAACTTTATGAAGAATTAAGAATGAATGATTATACATGTATATTGTGGAACCAGGACAGAGATCAATTATTTCCTCTACAGTTATTACTTGTACTGTACTAGAGCTTGACTATGACGACAAATGCAGTGCCGGTAGAGCGCAAGTAATGGTAACCAGGGAGATTCACTTAGTGTTCAAGTGAAGACAGAAAAATAAACAGCACAGTACAAGGCCGCTTGCATCAAGGTTGTTCAATGTACACAATGCACAGATTATGTGTACAGTGCTTCAAAAGCAAACATTCATTTGATTCATTAACACTGACTGGTAAACTACATTGAGTCCATCAGTTGCAGAAGGCAACTGTCAGTTCATTGGGGAATAGAGTTACATAAACAGGAGAGAAAAGACAAAAGTAAAAGAGAAGAGACGATGATCACAGATACAACCTCTGGATTAATGTTCAAAAATGTGTAAAATATCAGATCATCCCTGGATCCAGATATAAATGAATTTGCAAAGTTATTAAGCAATTATCAGGCAAACATGAGGTCTTATATCTATTAAACAGAAACACTATAACTCTTTTATCATAGCATACAGTAAGTGGAGGTTCAGTACATTGAGACAATTCAGCTGGCTGCTCTGGTGTCTTAATGTTTTACTGAACAGTAAAATACAATCCAGGAAGTTGGAGAAACATAATATGCATTTAAAAGCCTGCACCAAACACGGTGGAATGGTTTGTAGAAGTCACAGACTGGATTTTAAAACTCTGGAAAATTTATCATGGTGGCAGCGATTTTGATCTACCGGGAATTAATTTGATTGGCCAGAAAAGTGCCTTGCGATATGGTCTCATTTGTTTTCTGTATAGTATAATGATATCTTGAATCGATTGCTACATATAGCACCTCTGAAGAGAGCACTTCAAACACTTTTCAAGTCGATGGGCTCTATGATGTTTTAATTTTAATTTTCTCATTTTCTTTGTGTATTATCTATAGTCAGTCTATGTGATAAATTAATCAAAATGTATATAAAAACGGATCCATTATTTATCTGCCAATTAGGACAAATTACCAAAAGGAAATACCTTTTTACTAACCTCGCAATGGCTTTTACTTTTATTGGTGCCTTCCCATTGCCAGGATCTGCATAATTTGAGGGAGATAAGCATCCTTGTTAAATTCATGTCCCATCAAAGCATCACTGAGACCCGGAATCGTTTTCTTGTTTCCTTTCATCCTTTCGGTTTGATTCCGACGCTCAAAAACGAAGCCCTTGGATGAGTGCCAAACAATAAATTAGGATCTTCATTAGACACATCAAATCTAAATTACTATTCAATTAGCAGGCCAGTCAACCTGAACTAATCAACCAATTAGGCTGTGTGTTCACAGAAAAGCTAACAAAAGCACACGAGTCCCCTGGGAAAGCTGTAAAACACTGCACAAGAGTGACAGTACAAATGAGAGGCTACTGGTTTGGGAGGGAAGGGGAAGGAAAAAGACGTGAGACTGAGATTACGTCCCCGTTCATCCCTGTAAATGTTTGGGGAATGTAACTTTAAGTTACACAAAATAATTAAAATTAAACAAAGAGATGAATTAAGACTATAAATAGTAACGTCATAAGACGAGTAAAGAAGCCATAAGAATCTTGATCAAATTGCATGGTTCAATGGGACAACACTGCTTTCAGGTTAATGTGTGTGACCATTATTTTTATGCTTTTGAGTTTGATTGAAACTTTGACATATTGCTCCTCTGTTTATAATGAATATAGTGTTAAATCTGAACACTATCTTCAAATCAAACTATAGTTTGTTTTTTGGGTTTGAGGAAATTGTGTCTCATCAGGTAAAGCATTGCTTTGCCATTAGAGTCATTATATGGGACAGAACTGAAGTATTATACGGTGTACTTCAATATGATTGTGAGCCATGAGTCTCTTTGTCGAGCCACATTTACCAACTCTGAGCGAAGAGTAGCTGGAGACACAGTTCCATCATGCTTGACAAATAATGTGTAGAAAATACAACAAATTAGTTGAGGTTGGCAGAATGGGCGGCTTGGCGTGATGCCTCGTTCAGTCTGGCTGTGTTGAACATACCTGAACATGAGCCACAGGAGATGGTTGGTAGGCAGCACAGGTTGTTCACACCTCTTCTTCACACACAGCACGATGAAAACTAAGAGAGAAACAAACACACACAGGATAGGACATGACATACACACATCTACATATATATATATATATACTGTATATACAGAAGTCAAGCCACTAATACTGGATTTTGAGCTACGTTCTGATATCAATTTTGGAGCATTTGGTAACCATATATGAATAATATTAATTTGAACCACAATAATAAAATCTTGATATGGGGCCCTTAGATTTTTTTTCTTTTTAATTAATAAAAATTAACGTACTCTGAGTGGGACATGTCTACCCCTCCCGGGCCTCACATCCAAAGGTCTGATGTCGCTCCAGTACAGACCAAAGGGGGCTGTAGAGAGGAGAACACCATTATTGTACTAGTAAATGTCAGAAACACCCCATCTAATTGTGCCACTAATTCATGTTTATTAATGCAGTGATGTATGATGGCACCACACACAGACTGCGCTTGTCTGCGCCTGTCATGTACGGCTTATTCTTCGCTGGTGAGGGCTGCAGGGAGTGCGTTGGGGACTGGGTGGTGGATGTGGTGGGTGTGGGGCATATGGTGCATGTAGTCACGGTGCCAAGTGGTGTGTGACTTTAACATGAAGGCAGTGGGGGTGAGGGAGTTGACTGCTGGAGCTGGTGTCTTCTGCTGGCCTAGTGCCAGGGCCCCCTGGTCCCCAGTGCCCCAGCCCCTCACTACCCCAGAGCCTCTGGGCAAGTACTACAGTTATTGTTTTCACTGCCAAGCAATTAGTAGCACTTAAGATTTATTTAGTAATGCTCTAATGTGTGGTAATTAGCTCGGGGCCCAAACAAGCCCCCCCCCCCCCCATCCCTTCACAGTGTCACTCACATCAGAGCAATGCATCAGCAGGAGACAGTGAGGGAATGTGAGGGAGGAAGCAGGAGGTGCAGATGGCAGGGTTGTGGGGGCAGCAGAGCTGGAAGGATTACAAGAGCACCAGCCCAGCTCTGTGGATCAGCACTTTTTAAGAGATCTTCAGGGGCCTGTTGGCTGAACGCAGAGCAGGAGGAAAGGGCAAATACAGCCCAGTTACACTTTTATAGAATGCTTTGTGGAAAAACACCCCTGACACACACCTCGGCCTGGCAGCTCGGTTTGTCATATGGCCCAGGGGGCTCCGCTGGCCTTTCACATGACCACTGCAATGACCTTAAAGCGCTGTTTCTGCTACGATCTCAGGCCACTCCCACTGGCTGCACTGCTCTTTGGGAAATGCAGTTTGGGTTACTGCATAACGTGTGATGCATTTGGCCCTCAGGCAGACAAAAAAGAAAATCTAAACCAGGTGAAAGGGTTTATGATAAAGATGAGTAGGATAAAACCAAACCAAAAATACATAAAGACAAATATGTATGTTTCGACTGTTATTATAAACACATTATACAAAGTTTATTTTTTGGTGTCAGGTGCTCTTCTATTAAGAGACAACTTATGCGTGCTGAGAGTTTTACTGATTTATTTAGTTATGGTTATGTGATCATAAGCGTCCTCGAGGCTGTGTGCACTCAGACACCAGGCTCCACAGTAGATGTCTCACTCTTCAGCTACAGTTTGGTCCTTCATACATTTGCATACCAGTGAGTGGTGATCTTCTCACCACTGTGGTCAAAGCATACATTAAATATCAGATTAAAAAAACACCTGACTAAAATAGTAAAAAAAAAAAAAAAACAGTAAAAAAAAAAAGATCAGCATACAAGTCAGCAAAGGTTCAACTTCTCTCATCTCGATCGAAGCACAACTGCACTACCTGAATAAAGATACACACATGCCTGAGAATAGAGGAGAATCAGTACATTGTGTGTTATAATTAGAAGAGTTTTTATTATATTTTTTTTAAACACTACAATGCAGTGAGTATCACAACAGTACATCACCGAATAAATGTGAGCAGATGAAGGTCAAATGCAAGTTCAACTACATATGCATAAGATATGCATATCAACAAAACCCATCAGTCAATGCCGGTTGGAGGGGGTAGGAGAACATTTAAATCACTAAATATTAAAAACAGCATGTGGAAAAACTACACAGCCTTTGATCATAATAAAAACAGCCAAAATCTGCTGATGTGACCCAGTAGATCAGACATTTCTGTGTTTAGTGTTTGACTGCTAGATGCACTCTAATCATTGCAGAACTGGGCCTTCCTCATGAAACTATCACCTAAAATTGCTATGCTGTCTAGAAGGGTGGTGCTATAAATGAAATATCACTCTCCATTTTATCTCGCACAGCAGCGTGACACTCTGAACCAATCAGAACCTCACAGGCCAACCCTTGACCTTTTTCATCTCAATATGACTACCATTATCTTGCAGAAAATTAGAAGCATCTCGCTACTGTTCAGTAGTGACGGGGGGGGGGGGGTTATTTAAAGATAAATGCTCTAGAGTTCATGATCCACGTGGCAATCACACACCACCAACAGAGCAGAGAAGGAACATGTCTGCACGGGTGCACACGGGAGGCTGTGTGCGCAAGTGGATTCAGGTTGACTGTTTGGTGCTGATGCAGCTATGTGTACGCCTGGTAAACACGTCTGTCGGCATTGAGCAGGCAAGTTTCTCTGAATGCGTTTGTATTATTATGCATAGTACTAAAATGAACAGCTTTAATATACAATTTACGGCACAAATTTTGAGAGGAAACCCAGATGGTGATGCAGCCTTGATTTCAGTGGTCTCCACAGGCAACTGGATCACCGCTGACTGTCGTATAATCATGAGTAGTGACAGGGATAATATCCTCCTGGTAACAAAGCCATTAGGTGACAAATGTGAGTAAAGCTGATATAAGACTGAAATAACATGACAACATGGTGCTGAGGGTGTGAAACGCGCTGAGCATCGGTTAGCCTCTTTTGCACTCTCCCATAGTGGTAAACACAAAGTTGCACGTACCGTTAAAACGGGTGTATGTTTGGCATATTCGGAATAAGAAAATGTGTTGTCTCTTTCAGGTGTGACTTATTTTTGAAGGTCAACATTTAAAGGCTGAAACCCAAGAAGCTTTATCTTTTATGATGCTTATAAGAAGATGCTAGCTGGAACATTCAAAATAAATCTTTCTCTAAACGTTTATTACAACTTGTTTCATCACAGCTGTGTTGTAACTCTATTACAGGAAGAGATTAAAAAACGCATCTGAAATTCATTCAATTCAGATGAGCATGGTTATATCAAACCACTAAAATTACTAAATTATAAAAAAGAACTATCAAATAATATCTTTTTTTAACTTAACTCCAGTATAAACAGTTTAAAAATATTAGTTTTTGTGGTGGAGAGCACAAGCTAAACATCCGTTCCGCCATGATCAAAAACAAGCTTTGCAATAGCTGCATTGTTTTGTCTTTGTCTCATTTTGACAGATCTAGATAAATGATTGTAGGCAGCTTCTCAGCTAATTGTGTTATAGAACTAGTCCAAAAATATTATTCTCAAATAGAAAATGATATTCTATAAATAACCATTGAAGGGGTCAGAGCAGGCCTGTCTGGGACAATCCTCACACACTGTTAAAGATGACAACAGATACAGATCATCTTCTATCTTACACTTGTTCTGGCTACTCTTATCAACTCTTAACAACTCATGTGTATACAAATGTTCAGGTAAGAAAAGCCCATTTAATATAATATTGATACATAAAGGTATAACCTTGCAGCGTGATTATTTACACTCACACTGTTATCCAACTTATTGATTAGCACTGCGCATTTCAAAAAACAAGACCTTGGGGTACAAAGATATTTAAAACATACTAAACTCACTTTTTTTTTTACCATTGCTTTATATTTTGTAAAGTTCTCCTCAAAATTAAGAAAGAATATCACTTCTAATAACAATTCCCTCTAACTGTATAAAGCTCAGTTTATTTCAGGTTCGAAATCATGAAAATGAGCCTGAGTCACAATTTATTTTCATAATTCAAATGACTGATTCATTATCAGAAACCAAATGGTATCAAAATCTGAGGTTCTTTCATATTTTTGTAGAATTAGCTTCCCTAACAAAGGGACAATACAAAATAACCAATATGTTAAATGTACACTGTTTAGGGCAAAAGGGAAACTGACCATGAATCTGCAGTACTTGCTTTCCTGAATGTCATATAACAGCAGGACATCTGCAGTTCCATCCAACATATGATAATAACGGGATAATCTCACTAAATAAATGAATATATTAATATTTTTGTTCTTTTTTCACTTCCAAAATTTTTTATCATCTATAATGATGCATGCATAATGTTACAGAGGGTCACAGGATAGCTGTGCTTTAAATGTTATATTTCCATGATTGGTTCATTCTCTCCATTTCCTGTTCATTGTGTGCGAGCAAACTCCATTGTCTGTGGGTAGATTCTGCTCGGCCCTCAGAGGGGCCATCCCCAGGGAGCACTGCATCTTTTATTAATCAGGGGCGCTGCGCCACAGCCCCGCTTATCTAATTTAGCAACCCGCCTCAGATACAACTGCGTTGGGCTTGGTGTGGAAAGAGGGGACAGGGGTGTGGGGGTGCAGTTGGGTGTAGATAGGATGGGGGTTGGGGTGCTTACTTCGTTTTTTCCATATTGAGGGTGATGCAGGAGAGGGGGGGGGGGGTAGACCGAGGAGAGTTACCGACTTATCAGACACCTCGTCACCAAGTTTTAGGACTGAATCACAATACAGCAAATTACCTTCTGCTGACAAGAAAAAATGAGCATGGCCCCCATATGAAGAAAAAAAAAATAGGATTGTCAGGAAGAGGTGACACATTGATTGCTTAGTATGCGCATCCAGAAGGCTGGGGTTCAGAGGCGTCCTCCCTATATATATGTAGAAGAGGTGCAGCAGTGCACAGCACAGCCATGAGGGGCCAATGAGAAATTGAAATGCCATGTTAGATTGGAGTCTCTTCCTCAAGCCAATCTCTCAGGTCTAACCCATATTATACCGCCGTATCATAGTATAGCCTCGTGTGTTATGGTGAACAGCCATGTGCCTATGTGTATGTACCAACCAATGAGAAGACAATTTGGTGCTCTCTAACATTACATGCACTGCATGCAGCTTATACATTTGCTAATTTGAGGATCACAACTAAAGGACCTGGTACTTAAAAAAAAAAAAATACAAGCGCATAACCTGATCTCAAGGTGTTCTATACTTCTTTTCTGGCGGTTCCTCCTCCCCCGTCTCTCCCATCTGTGTCATAGCTCAGATGAATCAGTGTCACCGGTGTTGAGAGCACTTACTGTCAACCCTGGCGCCCTGGGCTAAGGCACTGATGGACACAAACTATAAAATATCAGCCCCCTGGGGAGACATCGCTCAAGCACTGCCCCCCAGCCCCGGGGGGCTGTGATCTGGTCAGTGTGTATGTGTTTGTACGAGCGTAGTGAGAGAGCAGTAGGGCAACGTGTTTGTCTGTGCATCAGATGTGATCTTGTTAGCATGGCCTAGCATGTGCAATCATGTGGACAGTTTCCACTCCATTTGCATGTGAAGGAGGTGAAATAGAAAGTCATGGTAGAGAGGAATAATAAATAAAAAAAAGTTTCATTTCTGTGTATAGCTACCATTGTTTTATTAATTTTCTTTTTAATAGATTGTTTTAGAGTTGGAATAGAAAATATAAGAAATCTGATACTGGCCTTACTTAACATTTACATGTCTGTACCACAGTCTAAACAACGACCCTCCCCTGGTCCCACTGAGCTCCTCAACCAAATTCCATAACTCTGCGTATAAGCTCAGTACCCCTGACAACTGCATGGGGAAAATAACACAAATGAATCAATCAATAAAATCAATGGCTCCGTCTGAGGACATGTCCCGCATCAGCTGATAAGTGGTATAACCTCCCTCCCCCTGTTCTAGCCAGGCACAGCCAGCGTACGAAGAGTCTGGACGTCTGGAATTGGAAGCGAGAGAGAAGGAAAATCAGGAAATCAGGTTGAGAGGGAGAAAAGAACCTCTCCAGCCCTGTGAATGACCCCCGAGTTCCGCAAGGTCAAGGTTGCTGCCTGTCAGTGTAGGACTGCACTTGAGCTGCACATTCTTATATTTCATGAGTTGAATTACTCTGAGAAAAAACCCCCCATCAATTTACGCAGATACACTTATCTCTCAACATGCCTTTACCATGTCTCCAAATATTGACGATTCATTTTCACTTTCTCAGGTCTGCGGCTGCTTGATTCACCTAATAGAATTATATTAACAAGGCTCTTTTGAGATTCAAGGACAAAGGCATTAAGAGGAAAAGGAGGCAGCGTATAGTTTATTGTTGCCCAATGTCAACGGGACACATGACAATACTTATGTTGCATTGTAGTATTACGCTGTAAGCGGTAGAGCTAAGCAGATTCTTGAGTGGCTTGGATGAACACATAAATGCAAATAGATCGAATCAAAGGCAAATCACAGATTGCCGTTTTTCTGGGGGGTTTTTTGTTTCTCAGCTCTGTACCATAATGGAAGAGCCATGATAGCTAACATGAGAATTGTATGATCAAAAACAGTTATTTTTGGTGCCTGGCAGGTAAATGACAGAAGACAACAAAGTCTTCTCTGTTTGATCAAAGACATCCAACGGTAGATGAAGGTATTCAACGACCGATCAATTATAACTGTCACCGGTTTGTTTTTTAAGACTTTTACCGACTTGAGCCTGGCCAACGTTCACAATTCTGCATTTTGATATACAAATATCCATGTTTAATGCACAGACAACGCCCGCGCATGATTTGATTTGGATAATACAGCACGTTGTGTTGTACATATATACGTTTTAGTAGTGGAACAGTAGTACTCCACTGCTGTCAACTGGCTCAGAGTCTGGAAGGTAAGGCAGTTTCTTTCAAAAAGAAATCAGTGTCATAATGTTAGCAAAGACTGTTTCAATAAATTGGGAGGGGGTTCGATGGAAGGTGGGGGCCAGCAGACCCCTGCAACAGTCACTTAAGTTAAGCACCAGTCTGCCAGGCCTGCGGTCGCACAATAAAACTCATCTATAATTTGGGATGAGTGCAATGCCATCTCCACTTCATGATTATGTGATATTCTTCACCTCTGCCACAGCCGATGAGGCCAAGAGCTGGCAGAGTCTTAATGAGGTGCCTCAGAGTTCAGCCTAGGGGATGGAGAGGTGGGATGAGGATGCGAGGAGTGAGGAACTTATGTAAGCTGGATCACGAAATACATATTAGCATGTTTTGTGAAATGCCACCTCACTAAATTCTTTAATTGACCAAGCTAGGTCAAAAGATTTTTTTTTTTTTAAATCCCACGCACTGTACTGCACAACTCATTCTAATGAGACATAGTCACAATAAACAGTGAGAGAAAGTACTTGCACAGTGAAACAGACCCAACAACACTTGTTAACGGAAGCATGGCATCCTGGGTTTGTCGAGGATTATGTCCACGAGGGAGATCTCAAGAGAGAACCCCTTAGACTCATTTCCAGCGGAGTGCATTGCTGTGCTCCTACGGTTGGTCTAAATGTTATGAATAAGTAAATAACAACATTTTTCCAGTCGTTTAATCTCTGAGCACTGCAATTAGTAAGTCTGTAGTTTATGCTGACTTTTTTTCTGCCCTTATTATTGTTATTGAAATGTCATGCTCTTATTTAGCTCAAGGATGAATAATAAATAAGCTATAATTACTGTCTTGAATGAGCTGACAGCTTGGCTGGGTCAATAGTAAACGGAGCCTCCCCACCCCTACCCCCATCTCCTCTCTCTTTTCCCCTCTTCCCCTTCTTCTCCCTCTCTCTCTTTAATTGGATCTTGTAATTAGTTTCTCTGATGGATCTGGGAGGTCTGAGGCTCCACAGCGTTCATTAGTGTTCTTGGAGGAGGGAGCAGCATTTATAAAAGCTACGCCTGCTCTGTCCCTCACATGTCATAACACCAGAGTCTGCCAAATACAAGGAGAGGACCATTTTCACCGTGGGTCAAGTTTGCCTATACAGCACCAGCACAAAGTGGTTAAGCGCTGTGGGCCTTCAGGGAAACGTGGAGACAGTTCCTTTGTAATTCACATCTTTATCATCATTCATCTCTTTTGTAGCATTTTTTTTCAATAAGTTTGCTCCATTTGAGAGAATCAGGTGCTGTGTATGAAAACACAATGATGGTCGCCAAAGTTTAAAAGAAGCAAAAGACTATCAGACACAGCTAGACCGTCCGTGGCTGGTGTTTTGGTTTAATATTAGAGAGCTGACCAGTCGCTGCTGTAATCTCACACACACACACACACACACACACACACACACGTTTCCTAGGTCACATTTGGGGAAAAAAAGTATACTTGCATTCGTTTCCTGCAGATTTACCATAATCATAACCATAAAAACTACTTGCCTAACCATCATCCTAACCTTAACCACTGACCCAAAAATGAGCATTTTCCCAAAAGGGGACAGAGCTTCTTTTTTTTCCCCGGCAATTAGTCAAACCGTTCCCAATTAACTGGTCTTTCTTTAGTCTGAAATTTGTCCCCAGAAGTAGCCTATGACAGACACACACACAAACGCACGCGCGCACAAACGCACGCGCGCACAAACACACACACACACACACACACACACACACACACACACACACACACACACACACACACACACACACACACACACACACACACACACACACACACACACACGCAAACACGCGCTATGTTCAAACCTATAATATACAACCCGCAACCCCCCCAACACCCATTTCCCCCATTTCCTCCCCACCCTCTGCTGGCCAGACTACACATCTCTCCCTAATCAGCAGCCTCGTCTCGCTCAGACTGGTTGCCATAGTAATATGCTCGCTGGTCGACATGGCAACCACTCTGAGGTCCACTATTAAATGAAGAAGAGAAGAGGGAGGGATAGGGAGAATCGAGTCGGGATGAGAAAAGACGGAGGGAGGAAGAACGTGAGAGAGACAGCAAGAGACCGAGAGAGATTGTCCGAGATGGGGGAAGGGGGTGTCAGGGGTGGAACGGTGGTGGGGGGCTTAGAAAATGAAAAGGGGGGGAAAGCATACAAAAATTAGTGCAAGGGAAAGGGAGACAGGAAAGGAGGGGCAGTTGGAGGAGATAAAGAGCATCGGTAGTGCTGTTCGAGCTACCTTTTGCATTTTACGGTATGAAAAAAGCTTCTGATACATGTCACAACAATTCCATTAACCTAATGCATGACGTCATTTACTTAATGCCTTACATTTATACATTTATACACATGAAAAATGCATGTGCAGCCTGTTCCAATCTAGAATGAAGGATCATAAACTAATATCACGTTTTAAGAGCTACTTGCAATGTTATTATCAATCTACATCTACAGACATACATAAAATTATATAAAGAAATTTATATTTATATATAGTTTAGCCTTTTTATGAACAGCACACCCATAACAATGATCAGTGAAGGCATATGGAGAGTTTACGTAAGGATAAAACAAAGGGGTCATGTTACTTCTCCTCGGATTTAACTTCCAATTGAACAGAACCAACATAGGGAGTATTTAACACGTATGCTTTAAAAAGTTTTGGCACATCCCTCATATTCCACTTGATATGTCAGGCTGGATGGAATATGTAAAATGAATGTTTATATAATTACAAACTACAGCTCAGTCCGTTTCTGTCATTGAGCCATCAGTGGTGCATTCTTTCCCGACTGAAGGCGCACATATCTCCCTCAGTGCGATTTACCTCGATCACTCTTTCCTCACTCCTTCTCTTATCTCGCTAACTCGTCCCATCTTTCTCTACTCATTTTTTATTTGCACCTCACCTATATCTTGGCGTCTCCTGCTACCACTGCGCCTTTTCTCCCCTGTTATCACAGGGACTCTTCTGTCTCTTTGACTGGATCTCTCTCTCTCGTGCTTAGCCTGAATGTCTGATTCCTTTAATGAATGAAATGCCATTCCATCAAGATGCCACCACAGCAGTGACACAAAATAGAATTTGTTGCCTTGTGTGCAAAAATTCCTTTATGAATTGGAGCCCTCTCTTTTTCCCCGGAGCGTCTTATGAAAGATAGCTAATTGCATGTCCACATAGTGCCGTCAGTCCCTGCTTCCCTCGTGCACCATTCAGAGGCAATTAAAGTGAGCTTAAACAGAGTAAGAAAGTGCGTCATCCTCTTAATGCAATTAAGGAAGTGTGCACACAAACATACAGTAATTCTCTGAAACACAAAAACAGGAACACATGAAAAGAACAGAAAAAAGGGCAACCGGAAAATGTCAATTCATGAGCAACTATAAAGCCCCTTTTTACTTTTTAAATACTGCAAAATGTAGTCGATTTCTGTATGTATTGCATCAATCAACATATCAAAGCTTAAAGATGTATTACTTGTACATGCTTTGACTTCTGAACACCAGCCATGCACTACTGTATTGACAATTTTAGTTTCCTGTCTGTTTTTATGGAAATACTGAGGTCAGTTTCTAACAAATTTTGAATCATATTAAAACTTTCTAATCTCGAATTTTACACAATCAACAAATCACACCTTTAAGAATACATGCACCAAAGCCTCTGGCATACAGTATGTGATTACAATCACTAGATGATGAGTAGAAAATCAAGCAAGGCTTTATTATACTGTACTACCATTACACAGCACACTTAAACCAATATGAGGAGTGAATAGCTCCTAAATGTGAGGTCATTTTTTGCATGAGCAGATTTCTTCCTCTATTCGTGATTAAGTCTAACTTTCACTCATCCCGTTTATTTAGGTGGAAAACATAATTTTTTTTTAAATGTGTGTCGAGGCAGTATTGTCATTTCACGTTGTGTTTCTGGACAGGTTGGGAAACAGCTTGGGAAATCTCACTTATTGTTGTTTTTTTTTCTCCCTTAAGCACTTTGTGTGTTAGCCTCATCTCTTGTGGGGACGCAAACTGCAGGCCAGGACAGACTGCCTAGTCTTTAAAGGGGGCTAAACAAGCAAGTAGTACAGGAGCTAAATTGTTTTAATATGAATATACTGAAAATGGCAACGCTAGAATTGGGCTTCAAGTGCAAAACACATTACACTGCTCACTCGCTCATATACAGTACACATTAACAAGAACATGCACGAGCACATTCGTGGAAGGAGCAGTGCTTACACAGGCCACAAGCAACAGTATGCACACGGTACTATATTTGATTAGACATAAAGGCTCCATGACTATTACGGTATATTACTGACCAACTGATTTTCCCGACATTTCAAACAAAGTTCATTGCCTTACAATTGGCAGGACCTTGACTGAGATGTCTAGCGACACAACTCTCTCATCTGACCTAATCTACCATCAGTCACCATTAGACACCGCACAAAAATTACACTGCTTGTTTGGATTTAGTCACTATTTGTATAATTTTGCTTTCATTTTGCATAACCCAAAGTGATGCACGCACGCACGCATGCACACACACACACACACACACACATACACGTAAGCGTTTTTAATCCAATACACTTTTTGTCCAAATCAGCATATATTTCCTCACCTCCACTAGCTGTTGGTGCTGTGTGAGCGCCGTGCTGACAAAAAAAATGGTGCGGACCGCACCACACCACAGTGTGTTTGTAAACATCACCCCTGACACGTTAAGGGACGTGCTAGCAAATGGGTTTTGGCCTCGTGGTTTATCGCGTCGGTCTCCCATCCCTGAGGCTGCGAACCACTGCCCCTCTAAATTGATTGCCAGGAAGTGCAGGGAATTAGAAGATCAGGCTTTCCCCAAAATTCCTAAATGCCCCTTTAAGTGGAAAATATCCAAATGCTGTTATATTATGTTACTTTTACAAACACATTTTAAGTGGTTCATCGAATAGACCAATGTGTAAAACAAACATATCAAGGTCTGAGTTTTTAAGAGGAAGCAGAGTTTAAAACATCAGAGGGAAACAGGAACATAGAAAGAGCGGAGCTGTCCTCCTTCACCGAAAGGATATGCCCACCCATTGCCGTCCATTGTGGAAAAACAAACAATTGTGTCTGTGCTGTTGGACCTTAGATATGTGTTTTGTACTGTCAGAGAGCAAGATTAGGCTGCGGCCTCTACGCCCCGGGGGCAGTGGCTCACTGTGGCAGGGGGGGTGCGCTGTCTTTGTATCGGTGCAGTGCATTGGACATGTCCGGTTGATGAGCTCCCACAGTTTGAAAGCATGCTTGTTTCACTTGAATCATCTCTGTATCTATGACGTATGTCGAGGGAAATTGTTAATCTTGCTGGTTTGTAGATTGATCTGGAGAGGGGGTTTCGGCGTATTAACATTGAATTCCTATTTCCACCAGCTGAGATAAACAGTGAAGAAAAATGAAGAGGAAAAAAGAAGCAGGGTGCATTTATTTATTTATATATAATAGTATATACTGTATATGTAAATAAATTATGTGAATGCAAACCATAATTTGTTATTTAGAGCAGCTAATTTGAATAAACCAAACTATAATTATCCAAAAAAGGAGACTCACACGACATACAATTCATTTCACCCTGCAGTTTCCTTATGGCTACACTCCAGACCTTTTGTAGTCCTGGACAAGCTGAGGCTCTAAGCTCCCGGGCATAACCACTGTTATCACAGAGATAGCTAACACTGTCGGGTGTTTTAAATTGTTTAATAATTGTGCCATAATTTTAGCAGAGTCGCTGTTTAAAAAAGGTCTGAAAGATTTTTCCGGGTCCAGATATAATTGCTGGCAGTTGCAAAGGTAAATTCTTTTTTAAATCTAAAGGTGTTTGTGATGGAAATATATCTCCACAGTCTTATTAGATATTATCACTTTCAGTTTTCTACATAACCTCTTTTAAAATCATTGTAATGTTGAAAATAACTAAATGTTTCAGAGAGAAGGAACATTTAAATTTCCAGCAACAACATCTCAAAATTTAAGTGTATATTGAAGCGTATGTCCTGAGTAACAAAGCCTCATTCATTACAATTTGCTTGTAAACAGAGGCCCTGCAGCAATAAATCACCACAACACATAAGAAAATAAATAAAAGTGGTTTCTTGTTCTATGACTCTCAATATTAGTACAGTTTATCTAGTAACATTCTGACATTACATTCAAGCCCAGGGAAGACTTCTATGAATCTCTTCCTTGTAGGTGCGGTGGATGGATTTCTTTAGCTGGTCTCCAAATGTATGCCACGACACTCCGAACAACATATGAACGGCAACAGAAAAGAAATACAAGCAGACTATATTCATAGTTGGCTCACAATGGACTATACTTGACTGTAATGGGGGCTTTGCCACCTCTGTTAGTCAGACAGCACAGTCACCATCACAACCAAATGTAAAGTCCAACTGCCCTCCAAAATCCCTCCCAATTATAAAAGGTCCTTGAGTTGCTGTTTTGCCCCCTCTCCAGCTCCTGTCTGATTACTGGGTGTGGGGCGAGCTGTGCAGGCAATCAGCCGCAAAGTGCAGGGGACCAGGAGGACTGGGGGGGAAAAAATCAAATCCAAAACACTGCAAAAAATAAACTACAGGGGGACTTCTGGACTGCAATTACAGGCCATCCAGCCAGGCCTCTGCTCCAGCACTCAAGAGCTGCCGTGATTTCCGACAGAAAAGGTTATTAGTTTTTATTGGAGGAAATAGATGCTGGGTGGCTTTAAATGGCACAGTAATGTAGGGAGGCTGTAGGGAGACCTCCTGACCCAGGTCTCCCAAGGGTCCCATTGCACCGCCAGAGGGACACACAGAAGCCATCACACGCGCCCCCCACCCCCAAACCCTCGTGCCCAACAGCACCTGCTTGAACTCTAAGACAGTGCCCCGGTCCTTGGCCTTGAACTCAACCTGGACACGTACCAATTCTTTTCTTTTTTTTTGACATCTCTGATTATACTATAATAATCATCACTGATGAGATTTCCACTTTTCTCACGTTCCGCGCTCTGTCCTCACTACACAGGAGAGAACATCTTAAGAACACTGTCCTCTCCTCTTAGGTTTGTACATATTTTAAATATTTTTCTGAAAATGTTGATGTTTTAAAGCTACGCTCATCTGCAGATTTCATGTGTTAACAAAAGCGCATAAATGACAAAAAAACGAACAAAATTAAAATGAATTGTTTTGAGACAACAGTTTTCTTGGTGAAAGAGAAATCTAAAAAGATTTCACCCTTGTAAAACCCTGGTGTTGACAGGGTTTTATTTCACAGCATCCCATGGCTATTCTCCCATACAAATTTTATCACTATATTCTCAAGCTGTATTTGTGCGTCTGTACACACATCCAGCGTGCCTACAGTATATGGCTCCGACATAGCAGCGGCACATGAGAAAACATCATCAGTGAGCGTGGCAGCTGCGTGTTTGCTCGGCTCGGTGTAATGACTGCCTGCAGATTTCCTGTCACAAGCACGTGAGTCCCTGGCTCCAGAAGGAGACGAGAAGTGTGCAACCATATTTGCCTTTGTGCTGGACTGCCAGTGTGTGTACTCTGCTGTGTGTGACGTTATTTCAGAATGTGTAAGCTATGATCTGCAGGCACCAGATGAAGTGCTCTCCACAGGCGCTGGTGTGTCAGTGTCCAGTGATCGGCGGCATTCAGACACGGACGCTTTTATCAGCCAGCGAAAATACACTAAAATGTTTTTAATGATTTTTTTTTTTTATTCCAAATGCGTGTGATGCAACTTCTCAGTCCCATAGGTGTGTAGAATGCAATTACTCTGATTATGAATGTGTGTGTCAAAATATGTTGCTGTGTGTCAAAATAGATAATATGTTGTGAGTGTGTATGTGTGCATGTGTGTTTGTCTTCATTGTGCCTGCTGCCCAGACTCTCCTCTCCTAATCTGTATTCAGGGCAGGTAGTCTCCAGCACAGACCCACAGCTCAGTAACTAATGGAGGGGCTGATGGGAGCCTGATGACGACCACAGGGCCATTTGTGCGCGCGCACACACACACACACACACACACACACACACACACACACACACACACACACACACACACACACACACACACACACACACACACACACACACACACACACACACACACACACACACACACACACACACACACACACACAACCAAACATTATGTTCATTTCCAACCACATCTGCACCCATCATGCAGCTAGGAGCCAGGTAAATTGATTACATTGACCATTTAATATTGGTAATTTTTTTTCTTTAGTGCGCGAGGGATGCGATTTAATAAATTTGATCATCTTTCTGAGTAAGTGAATAACAATTACAGCACAGGGCATCATCCTCTTCTGCCTCTGTTGATTATGCTGCTGCTGCTGCTGCTGCTGCTGCTTGGATTCCTGCCTTTAATTGCCTCGACTGCAAACTTTTCCAGCGAACCACTGCCCCTCTAAGTTGATTGCCAGGAAGTGCAGGGAATTAGAAAATGAATGTCAAACCGGGGTCAGCGCATTAGAGTGGCACACACATAAACCTGGACAATGTGCTTGCTCTGTTGACAATATTGCAACCATACCAGCGATTAGACTCTCACCCAGGCGCTGAAACACATTTAGTTTACACAGTTTTCCACATCAGATTAAATTCACTGCAATATTAAATCTCACTGTATAATATACAGTAGATAGCTATACGTGGTCACTTCTGTTTTACAACAATAACACTTGTGTAAAAGCTATCCTAACAACCACTAAACAAAGGAGTCGTATGTGAGGTCATTCAAGTCAAACATGTAGAGCTAAAGACTGTCGCAACATGTCTGTTCCATGTAACAGCAAGTCTGTTTCCATTTACTTTTCATCTCTATGCTACATGTGGGTCTTCCCTGGTCAACTTTTCTTTTCTCCTTTCCTTTCCTTCCCTTTCTTTCGCCTCCTCCTCCTGTGCTGAGCTCGGGCCAAAGAGCTGACAACCAGTGACCTAGGAGCCTCCAAGGCTCCCAGGGAGAAAGGTAATGGGCCCAGCCCCGGAACGCACTCTCACTCTCTGCACACATGGGGCTGCCGGCTGCTTTGATCCAGTAGCCCCTGCTCGGGTCTCCTGACGCCTGGTGAGGAAATTCATAGGAACAACTGGAAGAGGCCTGTGTTTATTCAGCTCCTTTAATGAGGAGGGAGGCGGATTATCGGGGGCCTAGATCTCCCCGAAAAAACACATGGAAAGAAAACTGCTGCTCCTTCCAGATGTTGCTCTATCACCGGTCACTCCAAAAGAATCCAAATGTGGGAGAGAGAGGGAGAGAGGGAGAGGAAGAGCGCGAGAGAAGGTTTCAGTATTCAAGAGGGAGAACTAGTGGTCGGCAGGAGAATTTCCCTGTGTTTTCTCTGTTCTTCTGTCTGGCCAGATGTGGGAGCTGGCCAGCCCTCTTTGGGAGAGCCCAGAGGAGAGCAGCCGCCCAGATGCAGTGGGGAAAGCTGGGGGCTCTGACAGGGAGCATGCAGACAGATATTTTTTTTTTTTTGTTGGAGTGTGTGTGTGTGTGTGTGCGGGGGGGGGGGGGGCTTTACTGAAGCTTTACTTCAAGCAATTTGTGCCCTCTTAAAAAGAAGACAATGTTATTTCCTGAGCCTGTCATACAACCTCTAATATGTTAAGTATTCTTTTTCAAATTTTCTTACATATAGCCTCAACGTAATCCTGATTAACCTGTCATAGCAAGTGGACAGATGTATGAAGCCTGTGTTACAGTAGTCAAAAGAAGCCTGATCCGCTCACACTGTAGCACATGACTACAGGTGGTGGAGAGACAAAGGGAGCCCCAGTAATGATGACGCCCCTCTACCTGCAGACACAAAGCAGACTCGGGGCGTGTGTGTGTCAGGATCTTGACCCTTTTGCCATACGGCTGACCAGATCAATACGTCTCTCTATTGTCAAACCATTTAGGAGAGGATTACGGGTCAGGCACTGGTCACAGATCCTCACACGCTGAGGGCAAAGGTCAGTCTGTGCTACACATTTACATGTGATTTCCGCGCGTCAAATATTGTTAAAAGTATCACCACAGAAAGCTTTGTAGTGCAGTCCGGTCTGGTCCAGGTCTATTCTGACCCTCATGCTCTCTTTGGGTTCCACTCTAAAAATCATTCTCTGCCCCCAGTACACACAATACGACCATCCTCATCTTTGGCATCTGAACTGCCCCCCCCCCCCCCAGGTTCAAGGTCAGGGTAGTGACAGGCTGAAGAGAGGTGTCCAATGCATGTGTTTGTGTGTGAGAAGGCTCGAGATGGGTTACATTCTCTGACGAACAGTAATCATACGTGAGAAATGACTCATTATCCAGATTCATGTGCGCCTAAGCACCACCGAGCCTTTGTGAGAAATCAAACAGATTCTCATGTACATGAAATAACGTAATTGCTCTTCACAGCTGCAAAATTGCACCCGAGTAGATTATTGAATTTAAACAAAGTAAAGCATAATTTCACTGTGGCTGATTAGTATTTCGTGCTGAATATAAAAAAAAATGCAAGAACAGCTTGAATTGTCTGTTATATTGTGTTTATACAATTGTTTGTCTTAGAACCATCAAGGTACAGTCTATGCCCCAATGTAAAATGCTGGATATCAGTGAGATATAAGAAATTGATCAATCATCATCATCAACCCAAAGATTCTGAGGCCAAGCTCCTTGCTTACTTTGATTTTTTTGTACCTGATTATTATTATTTTAGAAGTGACTTAGATGTTAACTACTTTACAAATTAAAATAATAAAACTTTTTATTTGTTACAAATGCTGTAAAAACAGCATCACATAATAAAGCTTAATAAAAAGCAATGAGTTAGCATTGAGTTGGCTTTTGGACTGCTACAGGTGGAAACCTTTCAACATTTGTAATGTCATGCTTCTGCTGTGTTGAGAAAGTATTAATGAATGTGTTAATAAATAGCTATTGTTATGTTTGGAATGTTTTTTTACTTTATTATTATACTTTGTCAATAGCAAACATTTGATTGTGTGATTGTCTTTTTTCACCTGAGCCACCTCAGACAAGTATTAGTGAATATTTATTTGTTTGTTAATTTATTTATTTTAAGTAGGGCTTGTTCATTTTCTGTCCATTAAAAAAAGGAAAAGAAAATGAATTTCCTCTTTTTTATGACTCACTTACTACTCACATTTTGACAAAATAATTTACATGAGAAAATATTCTTACACAGTGATATGTGATAATTAGTTAGAAGCATTAATGTAAAAATGAAATTGGACATAATGTGTTTCAGGCTGTAATTTGTTCAGAGTCCAGACAAGGATTATTCCAAAAATGTTACCAGAAAGAATCTTGACTATATATATATATTTATATTTTTTACAACAATACTGAAGAATGGGGTGCATGGATGTAATCGATCTACCAGCATAGACTCTCTGCACACCCTTTCTTATTATTTAAAGCCCTTCAGCAGATACTTTTGTCCAGTCAAGATCACAAGAGTTTTATTGGAGATTAAATCTGTAAAACTTTCCTCAAAGCAAGTCTTTTCTTCTAACGTCTCATACATGCGGTGAAACTACAATGAGAAAAAAAAAGTTCCAAGGAAACACTTACCAACTGTGAAGAAGAGGAAAGCTTCCTTCACAATCCTGCAAAACAGAAGAGAAATGCATCATTGTCCGAAACCTTCAATTTGTCAAAATGTGTCTCTAAGAAAATAAAAGTAAACCACAGGCCTCACTGTTCATGTAAGTTATTACAATCACTATTCATAACCTTTTGTAACATCCTTCTGACTGACCAATAATATCTGCCCCAAGGCTGCACTAAGATTGCATCAACCTCTTATGTATGAATGGATAAAACCTGAATAAACTGGTAAACCATGGACAGTCATTATCATTATAGTGTATGGTTATTTTTCCACTCATTTCTGTCTCCAGGCTTTGTGCTGTGTGTTATGAAGTTATATTACAACCTGGGGGTAAGAGAAGGACACTGCACAGACGTCCTTTGCAGAAAACAATTACAAGCCAACGAAACATTTTGCTTTCTCAAAAAAGAAAGATTTATGTGTGTAAATCTAACTTTTCTACTCTCACATACATTCATGGCATTCTCATGTCGATCAAAGAAGAAAGGAGTTTCCAGACAATGCTCTCCACTCAATCCAATATCTTGAGCCTCCTTCTCTGACTATAAGTCAATGTTTCTCTAAAAACTCGGAGCAAATAAAATAATCTCTGACCCTTCTCGCCAGGCTAATATAGTGTAGTGTACACTGTCCACTGTTAGACACTACCGAACAATGGCCCACTCAAACACAAACTGTTTCAAAAACAGCATTTGTAACATGTGTGATGTGTGAGGATGATGCATATCCTCAAGACTCAAACTGCCAATACTCAGCAGACGACACACACAATCACACCGAGCTAATCACCATGCAGTGTCAAAAGCAAACCCCACTTATTCACGGCTGTGGTCAAAAGAAAATTCAAGCTTGAAGTCAGAAAGACAATTTTTAAGAGGGCAAGTATCAACCTGGGAATCAATCAAGACCTTGAAAATAATTTCCTTTCTCTTTCCATTTATCAGGAAATAATTACTGGCGGCACTGTAGATTCCCCAATGAACAACACTCAAATGTTTCATTTTGGTGCATAGGACATAAGTTTAGATGGCATAATTGCTCGCTTCACACTGGCAGAATGAAAGTTGTTGTCTACAGCTACTATAAATCGAAGACAGACAGAAAAATGTATTCGATAGAATTAAATAAACCTACACACAACATACTGGTTGTACTTGGTTTACTGTAACAGAAACAGAAGTAGTATTCCTTGCAGTGCTGACATTCAAACTTCATTTCAAATTATATTAATACAATCAATGCCGAGCTAAAACCAACACTTCCCTGTTTCTCTGTAGTGTGATAATGCCATAGCCTCAATCAGCCTTTAACCCCTGCCCTCAGACAAGGTAAATGCCTCCATTGCACTGACTCCAGGTCAGTAAGTAAGCTTGTATTTTCGGATGGCTGCTGCCGATTGTCTATGCACTTTAATAAGCGGGCCGCAGGTCAGGCAGATTTATAGGCCCATGGTGGGTGTAGGGACCGGTCTCCCTTGGCCTCCAGCTTCCCCCTGCACCATTACGCCAGAGTGAGATATAGTGGGATATTGATCCCAATGCCACTTCATTTCGCAATAACTATTACACAATATTCTCCGGGGCTGCGCGTGGCCCCTGATTTATGCCGCCTTGCTATTTACATTAGCAGTAAGTGTTTTTCTATACCAACTGAGGAGGGTCTTACAGCCGCAAAAATGGACAAGTGAACATTTGCATTCCATACCTGTCTTTTCGCTGCCTTTGATGTCTTTTCACAGTAGCAGGGGTGCTTAACACACTGCAGACTACCATGTATGAGTAATGGAAAATACAGGCATAAACATATTGAAAAATACATCCCAGCCCTCATTGCAGCTGTGTGAGTGACCTTGAGGCAATGTTATGCTCTGTGTTATATCTTATTAAAGATAGCTGCTTGATCACATCCGCTCTTTAGGATGCTATTATATTCAGGGAGATGATTTTCAAGTATTTCATATTATTTCTTTAACACTCTTCCCCGGTTGGATAAGTGTTGAGTCCGTGTACAGAGGGCAATCTACAATAGAGATGACTGCTGCATCTGTGTCGAGAAGCATAATCATCACTTGTCTTAAATGTTGGTGCATGTTTGCATTAAGATATTTAGATATTTACTAAACTGGACTTACAGACCAGCCACTATCATAATGTATAGCTATACGACTAACATAACGGCTAAAATTTAGACTGTAACACTGTTAAATGTGTTTTCCCCCAAATTTATTTTTTGCCAATTTTAGTTGCCAATTTTAAAATTATATAATATGAAATAAATTGTTGCCATGATCAGGATAATAGGGATCAACAGCCGGTGCCTCCTGTGCCTGCAGCGTCATCAGCTGCATACTTCAGCACTGGGTCGTTGCCAAAGTGGCTTCCCTTGCCGTGCCAGGCTGGTGCTGAGTGTTTGTTTACACACAGAGCAAGGCTGTGTCAGTGGCAGTGGGAGACGTGAACGGGGAGGCAGGGTGGGAGACAGACCCAGTATATTGCTGACATTCCCACATGCAGCCCCCACAGGTGGCACCGCGCCGCAGATGCTTCCACTGCTCCACTGTGCCATGACAGAAAACAAAGGGACTAATGATCCCTAATTGCTCTGGTGCCATTTAAAATCAGATGAGTGTCGCCTAAGCTGCAGTATGTAAATCAAGCCCCCCTCCTCGCCGCTCTTCCCGGTCAACCCCCTAAGCTCTCTCCCCTGGCACAATCAAGTCTTTTTCCTCATAAGGGGGGCGGGCAGCTTAGTAGGCCTGCTGCCAAGTGAGGGGAGCTGGCAAGCGTGGTAATGTGGAGACACTTGTTGCTACAATGCCTGCCTGTTACACCAGCACATGGTAGAACTGGGGTGGCTGAGGGGCGTGTGTGAGGAGCAGATGGGCACACTATGGCCTCCACGTGCTCCCATATTAAACATGCCAGTAGAAAAGAGGCTTCAGCCGTCAGCTTTCAAAGCAGGCAGACGCCGCGCACATGTCCCATTCATTAATAGGTCCATTCATATGCAACACAAAGTTTGATTGAACACAAATGCCCCATTAGGGATGAGGAGATTGGTTGGTGAATGGAAGTCAGTGTGCATGCGTCGTCAAGTGCAGTCGCCTGTGCTTGTTTGCATGCGTGTTTGCATATCATTGAAAGGGACACAGTTTGCTTTGTGTAATCTTCAAGGTTATACGGGAACCAAGCATTTGGGATAATTAATCACTATATGATTTGTAATAATAAAACATGATACTTCATCAAAAATTCATGGAACTATTTTTGACAGACACCAATAAAAGTCTTAATAAAACACAAATTTGTGTTGTCAGTCTAAAATGAAACAATTAATATTAAAACAGAATTTGACCACAGCAGACGCCGTTTGCAGGACTAAGCCTCAGAGCAGGCAGGTGTCTCAAGCCCGTGACCCACTGAGAGGTGAGCGATGTCCCCCTGTGCCCCTATGTGTCCCACTGCTCTCAACACACCCCATTAACATCAAGCCGTAATGCATTTCCTATACCTGCACGCTTTTCTGATATATGGAGTCTCCGGTGATTTAAAGACAGCAACAAACCTGTCCCATTTTCAGAGTGACATTATTGATAGACTGTCACTTCAGATTGTAGGTAACTGCTAATGGTTATTTTATGGTGCACATGTCAAATCTGATGTGTACATTTTTTTCCATCCTCTTTTTTCGTTTATTTGAGTCTAATGATCGACTCCAGATTATTGCCGGAATCTTTTTTTTACTTTGAACAATATGTTATTTACTGTATAACTTTACCTTTTAATGATGTACTTGTTTGGATTGTTCAAGTTAATGGAAGCATATCATTCACTCCATTCTGCAAGGAAGAAAAGACTGATCCCTCTTGCAAAAATGAAAATGTATCACAGCTAAATCAGGGCAGAGCATGTAAGTTGTTTCTGTGTCCATCCTGCCATTTTGAAAAGCCATAGCTAACAGACCAGTGCCTCTTCTTCACCCCTCCACTCTTTATCCACTCATGTTTTCTCCCCATGAACCCGTATTCCCTCTTGTCATGGATTAGACTCCATACTTGCATGAACAAAGACTCCGTCAGCATGTGTTTGTGTGTCGGTCCATGTGCTGCGTGAAGAGGGGACATATCTCCACTTATGTCTGCATCTTAGGGGACCCCAATTAGTTAGGCATTCATCAGAACACCTGCCCAGAGAGCACGCGGTGCCAGCGGCTCACTTTGTGTCCCAATGGTTTGCTGGTGCCAGACTTCTTGTTTCACCACTTGAGTCATCAGTGTCATTTGAAATCAATTTAACGTTTGTGCCAGAGACTGATTTGAGTATGCAAATGCTGCATAGGGAGAAAAGGAGGTGCGAAAAAGGCCAAAGAAATAGGACCTGAATACTGTTCATTACTCTGGCATTAAAGAGCAGTAAGCTGTACCAGTAGCAGGGTGCAAAGAAAAGACAAAAACAAACGGAATTTTGCCCTACACTATAAAAAACCCCATTGTTTTGCTTCTTGCTGAAGGACAAGACATGCAAAGGGAACAATGTTTGAGAAAAAAAGAGTAAAACGCCATGACAGGACAAGGAAGATTAGGTCAGAGAGAGGCCAGGAAAGAAAGGGAGTACAAGAAAGAGGTAGCAGAGGAAACAAATGAATAAATTCATGGGGCACAAAATGAAAAGAAAGATGGAGGGGAGTGGAGTAAAAGGAAGGGGGTTGGAGTCATCAGGGGAAGATTTTTATTGTCCGGACACAGGAGATGCACACAAAAGCACCGTGAAGATTCAATTAAGTATCATATGCAGTGACCTTATTGCCATGGTTACGGAACAGTGGAAATATTAATCAAGCCTGCACTTGCAACAGGGAGAAAGATGGTGGAAAGAGAGAAGGGAGGCAGCAATGAGAGAGACGGAGGGTAAGAGGATAATGGCACAGTCTACATACAGTATGTGTGCACGTTGGATTTGATGCAAGTTTTAATGAGTTCCGTTGCAAAGGTCCATTACTGTCTGCATGTCATTTATGACGATGGATTTTCAAATCTTTTTGTCAAAATATATATTTTTTCAAATGAAAAAGAAAATGCTACCATGCTACCATTAAAACTCATCTGGCTCACATTTGCACAAAGAGCAGTCACAAATGTGGAATGAGCTCAGCTCAGAACTCAATTCATACGGGGTGAACTCACTTTGCAGCTGAAAAAAGATTTGTTTTTGCTTCGTCTCTGCATATCAGGTTGAATTCCATGAGCCCAAATGTCTACCAATGCCATTCTTAGTGAAGAAAAAAATAATCTAGAATCCATCATACAAGTGAATTCATTAATAGCAAAAGTTGCAAAGCTGCAAGATGAAAAATGAAATGTTTTCATCCATCATTTTTTTTCTGTGTAAGGGTAGACTTACACATTGTTCTAAATAAATCCTCTAAAAAAGTACTTGCATATTGTGACAGACTCAGACAGAAAAATTATGACGATCATTTTCAATCATATTCTATTATGATGTTCCTCTCAGTCACATTTCCTTGCACACTGCAGAAGGGGAAAGTTGAAGATTGTTCTGTTTGATGAAGAGGTAGAGTGTTTGCTCGCTGTCTGCAGGGACTGTCTTGAAAACAATCTATCTGAAACTCCCCTGCTGAGCAAAATGTTAAATAAACAAAGGCGGGGATAAACAAAATCCCTCCATTCCAATGTCACTGAGAAGAAAGCTAACATTTTAATGCTGCGATTGTAAAAAAAAAAAAAAAAAAAAGAGGTTGCAGCCATAATATCATCATCATTTAAATTGTGGACACACTGTTAATTTTCTTTTCTCTAAATTGTTAATTATGAATATGGTGGCTATATACAAAATAATTAAAACATTTAAACTCCCTAATGCATCCCTAATGTGCCTTTTCTTCAGGAAAAAACGATAAAAAATATTCTCCTGATATTGATAGTCAAACTATTTTTTTTCCCTTTTTTGTAATAGTTCAGTTTTTGGATCTTATAAATTGAATATATTTATCAAAATTAAAATGAAATGGAAGTTGTACCATATTTTACACACATTGTAAAGCCTAAGGATATTTCTTGTTAACAATTCTGTCTCGTGTTGAAGTTAAATTACTCTAAATCTTCTTGGCTATATAAACTGTGAAGCACCCCAGGGTTGGGTCTCTAGCCCATTGATTTCCAATGGGGCATATACAATTCTCTGAGAAAACATCTGTATTCACCGCTATGCAGATGACACTCTACTTTATCTCTCCTGGAACTCTGAGTCGTTTTGAAAAACTAAGAATGGATGAACATAAAAATGAACAAACTATAGGGTTTCTTGCTGAGTATATAATTCAAAATGTTTGATTGAATTGGGACACAGTAATGGATGCTTTTATGATATGGTGGCTTGACTTGAATCCATGGCACATTTATAGTATTTACACTTATTTAGACTACAGTGAACACAAAAAGCTAAAGCCAAGAAATACAAAACAGATAAGCTATTACTTCTGCCCTGGTGGTTCCAACATCCAGATCCCTAGGTTGACTTTGATTTCTCTATAATGGCTCCTTTCTTGCCTGAGGAAATTAAGAAAGCCACCATAGCATCAGCTTTCAAGTCCTGATTAAAAACTTGTGCCAGCCTTTCTTTTACATGAACCGTTTGAGATTATACAGTCTACTATTTGACAATTTATTTAGATAAACTAAATAATCCTCTAACTGATTTTGTGTTGTATACTCATTCATTTATTGAATAATAATGCATGCTCTAAGCTACATAAGTAACAGTGACATGAAATGTAGTGCATAAACAAAACTCAGTGGTTCCAAATCTAAAAACATTTGGAAAAGTATGCGAGTCAAAAGAAAGACTGTTAAACCTTGAAACAGGGTCTTTTTACTCTACTAGCTGCTGTATGAAATGTTATTTTACATTAAAGCATGAAAATGCCCAGGAAGAATTTAATTGAATATTGAGCTGCAACACAGGATTTTGATGAGAGTTGAAGTTTATATTTTCGAAAGTTGGCACGAGTTAGTTCTTTTGTGAGTGATTTCCAGAGTGACGGGCAGTGGTCATGCAGGAAATCAGCCAATAAAGTTATAACTGAATGACTTGAGTTCAACATTGGTTCCATCCCCTGCCTACTCTAATCCGGAGCTCCAGTGTCTGAAATTCCCCTGCCCATCCCTGTGGCTGAGCCTGGAAGGACCAACGGGTGAGACACAGGCTGAGGTGTAACAGGAGAGAGCCTGAGCGGAGTGGTTGTGAACGTGCCTGATGTGACCATGACCACTTCTAGAAACAATTTAATTCCAGAGCTTCAGCCATCTCCAGCTGATCTACTCCTCCAAGGTCATTAACTGTGCCAAAGAAGGTCACATGATTAATGAGTGACAGACCCTCTGGTGCAATAACGTGTATGAACGTCGCCCATTAATTAGACAGGGGGGCCGGAGAGGATGAATGGCCAGGGACAGCTTGGCCCCCTCACAACCCCGTCCTTCCCAGACCCCATTTTTCATTTTCACATGCACAAACAGACACATGGAGCGACTCATAATATTTTGAAAATACAATGCGTTTTCTTAAAAAAAAAGACATAAATTTAAAAAAACCTATATTTTAAACATGACTAATAAGATCATACCATATAAACCACACAATTGCCCTGATTTAAAAAGTAAGAGGTCTTCTGAGTCTAAATGATCGTGTTCCAGCGCAACTAAATGGGTCCAACTGCTGCTTAGAAGTGCTGTAAGCATTGGCCTCAGGTTGATCTGGGTATAAAGCATCAGAGCGTTGTCTTTGTGCAGTCCTCCTCCAGGACTATGATAAGCACGGTGCATTACTGAGGGCAATCTCCAAGAGGAAATGAAACATTCTGCTGCCACAGACTGGCTTTATTAGAAGACAACAAGTCCAGCCTCTCAGGATATACAGATCAACAGATTTAATTGATGCTGACCGACTGTCAATGCACTCCTATAGCCGGGAGAAACAAGAGTGTTTAACACTGCTCCACTGTAAACAATATTCATTTCTCAGTCTAATCAACTTAATGCTATTCCAATACGTCCATTTCTTAGAGTGGCCTTGTTGATTTGAAACCTCATAGCCCTCCGTTTAATTTTCACCATTGCCAACAAATGTAATGGTTGCTAAGTATATTGGGCAATAATATCAGAATGCTCTACATCCAGTGTATGCATTTCAATTTTACCTAGAGGTCATAGCATTATGAATACACCCCCGTGGGGTCATTAATCATAAACACATACACCGTATGTAATAACAACCAGTATGGAGAAATAGACTTCAGGGAAGGTTTCAGACGATGACTTGTTTACGACCAGGTGATACAAGAGATATATATGTGAACAAACCTCACCGTTACACCAACTGCACCTGGGTCAGCGCTCGCACAGTCAGAGAGTCAGGACGCGTATATAGAAGAAGACATTTCCAGTTTTCCTTGTCCCAGAAACATAATAAGTAGTGACAGGGCGAGCACAACCAAGAAGACTAAATCTTTTGGACGCAAATGCTGAGATATCTGTTTGTGTAATGATGTTTTATCATTAGATGAATTCTAGGTCATAGGATATTTATCTGTAGTTATGGAATAATAATGTATTAGGCATACTGGCAATACAAATAATTTAAAAACAGTACTGCTGACATTTCTACACTACTTTTTTTTATAAATGAACAACAAAAATATAGGGAAAAAAAACTCACGTCTTATCAAATATCCAGAGAGCCCCTTGACCCTTTCTGAATAACGCGTCTCTCTGGAGATTTGACACACATCTCTCAGCACAGATCTGAAGACAGCCATGGATGTTGTTTGCCCTCTGATATATTTTTAATATTCAGATCATATCAAATATGTCCTTTTTCAATAATTGATCTATCCGTCTACTAGCAACATAACACATGCTGCGCTTTGGCATGTGATTTCTATGCCCCTGTCAGTATATCGTCTATCCTCTATTCGGTATGATAAGGAGGCCCACGGCTGCTCCCTGGATGTAATGCACTTGGCCAAGGGAATTACCCAGGGCATGCTCCAGTGAACTCCGTGACCACAAAGGGTTGGTCCATAACAACGTGAAGCTGCATTTGCTGTTTCTAAGCTCAAAAATCAAAGATAAAAATGAATAAATATTACTGGGTATGATTCAGTATTTATTCCTTGTACTAATTACCATTATCTTCAAAATCCCACAAACTATTTATTACCTATAGCAAAATACCTGCACAAAATGCCTTATATTTAAAATACATTCTGCTGCATTGTATTGTTAATATGCTGCTCGATGAAAACATGTTGATTTGGAAAGCTCATACATGCTATTAGGTATTTTAAAATGACAGCCGTTGTAAAACCAAGTATCTATTCACAATATACTGGAACGTCTTTTTCCAACAGTACAAAGTGCAACACAAACACATCCGAGAGTCTAATGGAGTGAATGTTTTTCATCCCGTCTTTTGACCAACAACATCTCCTGTGGAGGCTCATTTCCTTAGTGCAAGAGGTTCCCACCCTCCTTTGCTGCAGCCGGGCTTCAGGGGGCATGGTGGAGAGAATGCGAGATGGAGAGAAGGAGCAAAGTAGAAGACGGGAAACCATGCTGGGTGAAAGGAAATCTTCCATGTGCAGAAGGAGAGTGGCTAGAGGACATTTCGCGCTAATGGCGGCCGGACCAATTGAAATGACTGCATCGCTGCATGATTTGAAGGTCAGGAGACAGCGGATTATATTCCGATGGCGGCGAAGGGGGATTGGAGGAGCAAAATGGTGCCTCCCCACCATCCCGCCCCTCCTTCTCTCCTGAATTATTGCAGAACAGCCAAGATGGAATCAACATAGCAGCAAACCCCACCATCATTACTCTTACACACAACACACTGTGAAACACATCGTGCTGCTCCGATCTACTCTGAGCCCGTACATCATAATGAGAAATTCTCCTTTGAAAAATTCAGAAGCGCAGTTTTTACAACCAAACAACAGAACGAACCACCCTGCTCACGCTGTTCACTACAGCATACTGTTTAGCTTCTTTTCAATATGTAACCAAATTATATTTATGTACAATCGCACTATTAAAAATTATGTTACGTGCCATATATCAGGAGCTAATTATGATAAGATACTGTACCAGAGATAAGCATTTTGCTTGTGAAGGTCAAACGGTGCTCTTATTTCTATCCTAGAAAACATCCTGATAAACAATAAGATTTCCTCCTGTAAGCATGGGTGATGGGTGACGCACTGGATAAAACCGCGTGGCTGACAAAGCACAATTTTTGGTCAGGCTTACAAATGAGTGTGCAAAAAATTACTCACACATGAGAAAAGCATAAAGTGATTATGCACATGACTGCAATAATAAGCTGTAATAAGATGCGGAATGACCATAAGTATTTACTGCATACATTGTGCAAGACAGGCTAACACGATTACATTGTGTTTCTGTCCAATGTTTATTAGAGATTTAAGGCCAAAGAACCCCGAGCCTAACATGCAAACAAATATGGAAACAACAGCAAATGAGGCAACAAGGACGTCAGGGGGAATTTCTGAATTTCAGGGACATTAATGTAATTAAACCAAACCCTTGGAGGCATCAGCATCTCTATCTGCTTGATGTGATTAGAAAACTTCTGGAGGCTGTACGATTTTTCACAATCCCCATTAGACTCTGTCTCAGGAAATCCAACCATCAAAGTATTAACCATAATTATCAGACTAACAAATGCATCTGTTGTAGTCGGAAAACATCCCAACATCTGACAGAAGAATTGTTTCAAGAGCAGTAGTGGCAGGCATTAGATGTAGCTCTTTACAACGGTAGTAAACACCGTCAGTAAATACTTGCGGGCAGCATCCAAACCTGCTCTACAACACTGACATTAGTGAGATGGACATCGTATAGGAGGAGAGCAGGATGCCCCTTTTTGTGAACAGCCAATGGAGGAGTTTGACTCATTTGCAGTTACTACCTTACTATGCTAACAAAAGCCTGACAACTAATGAATTTAATGACTTATCTCAAATATCTTGTTTTGGTCTGTTGTTAAGCACTGTACAATATCTTCACACTTTTAAGAAGGGAAAAGGATGTTTAATGTCCGTAAATATTGTCTGAAGAGAAACCACCTGGAGTCAGGATGTGAAAGAAAGAAAGAAAGAGTGCTTACATATGTTGCTCGTATCAATGCAAAATAAATATCTGTAAATACACATAGTTATATAAACAGTGAAATAAGTAACAAGAATTTAAGATTAGTCCATACCAACTAAAGGGAAATCATCTTATTTTTGTTATTTTATAAAGTTACTATTCCTCAGAATATAATATTAAACATTATATTGTTGACAAGTCAATTACAAGTGGGATATTGTCTTGGTTTTGCTTCCACTTGTAATTCACACTATTACATAAGATATGCATGCGTTTTAATAAAAATTTGATTAAATGCCAATGGATTGAAACCCCCCCCCCCCCCAACAATACAGTATTTTTGTATTACATAAAATTACATGCATGAAAAAGTTTTAAGAAGAAATATATTTTTAAAAAATCTATATAAAGATGAGATTCCAATAAGGATACTATGCCAGTACAGGTTGACAAATAAGCAAAGCTATTGCCAAGGTCAGGTTGTTTAATGGCTGAGAAACACAAGCAGCGATGGCGCTAACATTCTCCTCCACTGACTGATGTGCTGTAAAACCCTGTAGGAGATAACAGGCAACCTAGGTATCCCGGTCAATCCAGAGCGTGTTTGAATGGCTGACCACTCGTAAACTCTTAAAGCTGGCATTAATCCAGGATTTTAGGAGCAGAGCTATGTGTGGCACATTACCATGGCAAGGCCCAGAACCTTAGCCAGAGTTCAGATGCTATGCAGAAGCAATGACAGCTTCAGCCACACAGGCCTCGGACATGACTGAAATAATAGACGTGCTAAGAAAAAATAACCTTTAAAAAAAAAGCATGTATTAGAATTTCCACTTGCTTTATCTCATCTTCATTTCATCTTAATGTGATTCACCAAAAAGAGAGACTACAATGAATTTCATATGCTGGTGATGTATCATAATCAATATTCAGGATATGCAGTTTACTCAGCCAGGTATGTTATGTTATGTTATGTTATGCTATGTTATGCTGTTATGTTATGTGAAGCATTCCAGCAAGGCTTGTTTAGAGTACTGGCTCTCACAGAGCCCGAGTGACCTCTTTGGCCAGCCTCAACGTCATCGCTCGCCTCGCCCTTCCAGACGTACACAGGCCAGACCAGAGGAGAGCACACAGCAGAGCCCCCCTCCTGCTCCACCCGACTCCAGATACACACAGGTCGGCTCAGATAAACATCTGAGATAGCTGCGCAAACAGACAAACATACTGTATTAGGAGCAGACAGCTCCTGACCATAAACATCTGCAAAACCTGGCATCATCATGGGCACAAATACCCATCAGCCAACACAACAGCACAGTACAGCAGGCACACAGTCACGTGACTGCACGCGCATACAAGTGGACACGCAGACACACACACACACACACACACACCCACACCCACACACACACACACACACACACACACCCCCCCAATCCTGGGGTGCAGTCTTGGGGCCCGGGCCAAGGCTTTAGGGCACTGGGTGTGCTTGTTGGCAGACAGAGGATAGTGTGTTAACTGATAAATCTTCCTGCACGGTGTAGGACCTGAGTTATCATCTGACATATGAAAAATATGCCTGAAAAGCTGTGAGAAAAGAGAGGAAATGAACCAAGAGAGGAATGAAGGAGGGGAGCAAACCGGAGCTGTACCAAGCAATTGTTTTGCTCCTCATCTCCACCAACACACAAATACACGGCATGTGGAGGCACACATGCTGTCAGTCCATCAATCATATATCACACATATCAGATTTTATTTATGTTTCTACATTTATTCTGCTTGTGTCGTGCACACAACAGTAGTTAAAACACTGTGTGGCTAACACACATGTCAAAACTAGTGTGTGTTGTATAGGCTTGTAATACCTACAACTTCCTGTGTGGGATTTATAGAGTTTACAATGTGGATCATCACAGCATGCCAGCCTTCACGTATGGATATTGTTTACTGTATCACAGATGATAACAAGACACCCAGTGATAATTATGTATTTTAAAAATATATTATATTATATATATATATTATATATATTTTAAACAAAATGTAATCTCAATTTGGCAGATAATCTCATGAAGCAGAGGGCTGGACGGCTCGTTTTTGGCACAATGTGTTTCAAACACTGTCTGTGATACACCCTTCATTTTATAATTTTTAATTGATGTGAAAACATGTAAAATCCACATTTTCTTTAGCTGTATGTACAAATCCAATAAACAAGATCTTATGCAGACTGATACGACAGCCTTGCAATAAATATGTCCTGTAAGAAAGTTAAAATGTTCAACTTTTTGACAGTTTTGAGAGTTGTTAATTTAACTTTAGAGTCATTTTGAGAGCTGAAGTCCAGGGTTCTAGTGAATTGTATTGAGTTGTATTGGGATGTGTATTTTGAAACCAATGAGAGTAGATTAAATATGTAATTATTATGAATATGCCCCCATAAAATAGGTGCTTTAAATGCCTGTTAAACACAGCGACTCTCCTGATCGTTTGCACTCACACAGCCAAACAATCCAGGTTAATATTACTCTGAAAGTGCAAAGATAAACTGTGTTAAAGTTCACACTCACCACAGTAAAACATATTTGATATGTTTTTTGAACACCTGCCCCAGAGTCATGTCAGCTCCGTGAGAGGGCAGATAATTCAGTCAACTCTCGCACTTGTCAACTCCGAGTAATTGCGAATGAAAAAAAAATCAACACTTATTAACACAGGGAGAGTTGCTTTGCACGGTATTTGGGTTTATGTGTGTTAGTGAGTGTCGTCACTGAGTAAGTGAGTGAGTTGGTGAGAGAGAGAGAGAGAGGGAGGGAGAGAGGGAGAGAGAGAGAGTCGAAATGGATTTCAGTCGTAGAATAAATCACTGTCGCCACAGAAACGGGCTGACAGCTGTGATGGATGGCTGAAATTTTTGTGTTGATGTCTTTAGTATTGCTGACAATTTGGTAGTCCTGGCTTTTCCACTTTTCATGTGCTTGTGTGTGGCTAAACTCTTAGCTTTTTTCCACAAAACCCCTTTTAATAGTATGTATTCATAAACCAAATATACATATCTTAAAGAATTATCAGAAAAGAAAAGTTAAAGTTAAAGTTTTTGTTGAAAAGATTTGTATGCCATCTTAGAAAATGTCAAAAATTAAACTGTCAGTGGTGTGAACACAACGTCTTGCAATCAAAATGTGGAGACCATCTTGTGTGTTTGGAAATATGGTCACATGTTCTTTTTGTACCTGTATGCACTGACCCTCTCATTGGGTAATATGTCACCACATGACACAGTGACTGTTAGGTGCGTCTGTAGCAATCACCGCCATTGGTGTCTTCTCTTCCCGACATTCATGCAACACCGAGGATAAAAAGTGATTTTCATTCTTTTTTTTTGTTCTGACGCGACACCTTTCATTTACAGTCTGCTATCAGTTATCTGCTCCACTCCAGTGCTACTGGGGGGTAATTCCCCCCTGCCCTGAATGCACAGTCAACCCCTTCTCTAAAACACACACACACACACACACACACACACACACACACACACACACACACACACACACACACACACACACACACACACACACACACACACACACACAGGCTGCACTGCATACAAAATCTATACAACTATGCATAAAGTTATGTAAACACAACAACACTATACACCCTCACAATACACCCTCTATCTTTCTCTCTCACACACATACACACACACATACACACACACACACACACACACACACACACACACACACACAGTTGGGCTGCTCTAAGCCAAGCCCCCCCGCATCCAGTGTTTCCATCTACTCTCACCTTGCAGGATCAAAAACGAGCACACTTCCCACAAACTTAGAAAGAATCAATACTTTCTCCAGCAGAGCACAACAGTCACAGCCTCAGCTTCAGTCCAGGCTCCACACTAACTGTACTCAAAGTACTGTAGACTGACAAAAACAGCAGAAATTAAAAAAAGGAATTACTGACCTTACTGTCTTTTTGTCTCCCCCTCTCTGTCTGACGTCCAATTTCCTCCTTTTTCTCTTGTCTGTGCTGGCTCTTGTCCTCTAAACCTCCAGTCTAAGTAAGTCATGCAGGAGCTGCTTCCTGCTCCTGCTCAGCCCTACGCCACTGTATTAGTCTGATTTCACACTCTGCAGCCGAGCCTCCTGTCCTGAAGGGGACGGTGAATGTGCTGCTTATTTAGAAGCCAGCGTGCACTACCTGGGCTTGTAGGCAGCTGTTTAAAGCACGAGGCAACATCCAGGGTGCATAATACCCCCTCTTCGTTACACACACACACACACACACACACACACACACACACACACACACACACACACACACTCACACTTCTTCTTCTCTCTCTCTCTCTCTCTCCTCCTTGCTCAAACACACGCACACGCTTACTAGGTTGCTGGCTCGCAAGACGCACGCACGCACACACACACACACACGCACACACACTGACGCACGTGAGCCGAGTGAAATACACACACACATGCAAGCGGTCTGTCAGAAGTCTCTCTACCTTGGCTGGGATAGCAGGCAGTGTGAGAACACACACACAGGCACACTGAGATGGGCTGGCTGCTCCGTGCAGTCTCCTTCTCTCTAAGTGTTTAGAAGACAATTTCAACAAGGGATTGCTCCCAATCTACTAGGGTGATCCACATGGATGAGTTATAATATGCTTGCCACTCTCTCCCTCTCTACACCCCCCCCCTCCTTCTTCCTCTGTTCCCTCTCTCTCATTCTCTCTTAGTCCCTCTCTCCTCCCTCACTCTTCCACTCCCGTGCTCGTTGTTTTAGCCTATTATCAAGCCGTCACTGCTTTCAGTTCAGGAGGAAGAGCATTCCCTCCATGGATTCTACACTTCTCTTCTCCCTGAATGTGCAGGAGATGGGGCCAAAGACTGACTTCACCTGAATGCGTATTAGTAAAATGCATTATTTATTGCAAAGCTGCATTCATTTTTTTTCCTGATATGCCGGTGGACACGCGGGGGAAGGGAGCAGCGATGGTGGACTGCATCAGCAGCGAAGGAGTGTGTTTGTGATGTGTGTGTTCGGGGGAGGCGGAGGTGGCGGTAGGGGGTAGGGATGAGGGGTTAGGATTTGGGATTGCGGGGGTCTGAAAGGAGGTGAAAAGAATACATAAGATTGGATTTTAATTTATTTATTTATTCAATGACAGGGACTGCCTTATCATCCAGGGTGCTGGTTAATGACATCACTGCTGGCCTCTCCAAGCCGTCCCAAATCACACTGCCACTCATTTTTTCATCAAAATGACTTCAATTTATTGCACTGTGTGTGTGTGTGTGTGTGTGTGTGTGTGTGTGTGTGTGTGTGTGTGTGTGTGTGTGTGTGTGTGTGTGTGTGTGTGTGTGTGTGTGTGTGTGTGTGTGCGTGTGTGTGTGTGTGTGCATCAGAAAATAAACATATAAAGTGAAATCATAAAAACTACAAGAAAGAATACATAATATTACAGAACCAAAAACAGGATTAAAACAGCTAGGAAATATTTCCCAATACTGAGAAAAATGCATATGATTGAAAACAAATGAAATATGATTACTGATAAAAGGTATTAGGTAAGAATTACATTAAAAAATTAATTCAACTTCAATAGTGTTCATTATCTACAAACTTTCACAAAGGGTAAAACAGTTCTGTTCATGAATTAAAGAAAGCAATTTCAGTTTCGATTTGACTTATTTATTGATGTATTCATTGATTTATTTTTATTTCATTTTAGTTTAGTTTTTATTCATCTTATTTAATTTTATTTATTTATTTACTTTCATTGATTTAGTTGGTTTTGTACCATACTACCTAACTCTCACAAAATACTGTTATTGGAATTATGAAATATTAAATAGAGACAACTATTTTTTTTGCCAAACATTTGTAAAGATTTTAAAAAACATTTGCCTTTTAAGTGAGCTGTTTCAGTTTAACACAGAGGGAAACAAATCTTAAAAGTTGTAATAAAAGCATATAGTGTATTAATAATATGTAAAATGACAATTGCATGAGGATCCGACAACGTCTCGCAGTCTATGTGTAGGTTAAATGTCGAGCATGGAAAATTTAAATCTGGGTTTCACACTCTTAAATATAAGTATGTGCCACACCTGTTTCCAAAAACAGGACTAATATCAGAAAGCAATAAGTAAGATTGCAGCTATTTTGAGAGCCTATAAAAAAGGATAAAAGGAACGGCCAAAGGTGGGTTACAGTCGAGACTGGACTCAGACGGTGAAAAGGAAGGGGGGCTGAAAATGACTATGTAAGCTGGAGTTGCCGCGCTGGTCAACAGGCCACTGCGACATGCACCCATGGGGGCAACCAGCCAGGCAGGCAGGAGTCATGACTGCAGAGTGGACCCCCAAGACTCTGTCAGCACTATCAGCTTCCTTCTCTCCTGCAGCAGGAGATGCAAACCAACACAACAGAAACAAAACCATTTGCAAAGTCATTGAGTATGAAGGCCACCAGCCTCTGCTAAACACCTAATAGTCATTTTCTCCACACCACAGTCAAGCTAAACATGAAGCGATTTAATCTCCCCAATTAAGGCTGGGGAAAAAAAGGAAAATAAATGTAACAACTTATGAAAACACAGTTGCTTGATTTAAAAATCTACAAAAAACATATAAAGATGATTGTTTATGCAACCCATGGCTATCTGTGTGACACTCGCTGTGCTGCACCTTATTATACAGAGGTCTAATTCAGTCTCCCGCTGTCTGCCCCCTGTATAGCCTGTTAACAGCTCGGTCCTCAGCCACAGCGTGCTCATCTACTGTACCTTCAAATGGAAATGATGTGGCCCATGGTCCAGCTAGGCCATTCTATCACCACCATTAGGGCTTTAAGCAGGGCTGGAAAATGACTCCATTGGCCTTAACAGTCCATCTCAATCATTTTAATACTATCATAATCATGAGAATTTCTAATGTTATTTTTTTAAAGCCTTTGGTAAGAAGAAAAAAAGGGGGGGATTTCATTTCCTTTGCACAACCATCTTAAATTGAGAGGGGGTAAGTGAATGGAGAAGAAAGTGATAGCTTATGAGACAGGAAAAGGAAGAGATCTACAGTCACCTCTATATCTCCCCCCAACTTCTTTCACCACCACCATCAACACCAGCTCCTCCACTGCGACACACCCTCTCTCCGAGCTCTGCCAGCCTCACTACGTTACAAGCCACAAGGTAAACGAGGAAATAAATATTGACGAGTGATCTGGACAAACTATGTGACTCTGAAAGTCTTGCTCACACAACTACCATGTGCCCTCCTTGACCTCACCAAGCCATCTGACCTACAGTATGTAAATCAGCTCCGGTAGCCACTCCAGTGATGTGCATCATATTCTAAACCTGTGACCATAAAATTGCCACTAAACAATCCAAGAGTTAATCCTTCCCCCATCTCCTCTCCACTGTTTTTCAACTTTCAATTTTTTTCCAAAGAGCATTATTATGTATTATTAATATCTTTGAATTATTACTCATTTTCCTCTTAAAATGGAGTGCTTTAATTCACATTTGAAGTACTCATCAAGGCTGTGCAGTGAAATGAATGTGGAAGGATACATTACATTTGCAAAAAAAATGCAAAGGGTGAATTAAAAATATATAGCAATACTAAAATATTAACTTTTAATTTCAAAAAGATAATTTGCCCATGAAGAAAAGCCTTTTCATTACCTCTGTGGCTCTCTTTTCTTTCCTTTTTCTCAAATGCACCTCTTTGACTGTGAGTCTTGAAATAACATGTAATTCCCCTTGTACTGAATATTCACCTGTGTATCAAATACGCTGTAAATTATTTTCCCACTATGAAATAGACACTCCTGTGTCCACTGTCATGAAAACAGGGCATAAAAAAGGGACAAGGGTGCAGCATGGCAGAGGTGATGCAGTGTAAAATCCATGTCCAATACAGTATCGAGGTTCAGTCAACAAAAGAAAATAAAAGGGCAGAAAATAAAAATCTAAAACCGGGCCAAACATGGTAGTGGAAACTATCTCTCCTTCATGTCTCCTCTTCCTTTTTTTCTTTTTTTTTTTACAATAGTGAACTCTAATTCCCATGATCACCCTTGAAAGCGTGACCTTGTGCTGTGTGACAGGAGATAGCCGCAGCATGAAGACAGGACGCCACTTATCATCAAGGGACGAGGTGGCTGTTTAATTTCACACCACCAGTGGCTAAAACCCCTGTTAGTGTGGAGCATCACAATGGCAGCTACGCTGGGGGAGCAGATGTCCTAGTGAAGGGGTGTAAAGAGGGAGGAGGTTGGGTTGGGAGAAGGACAGGAGGGAGGAGGAATGGTGGTGGTGGTGGTGTGTGTGTGTTTGTGTCTTGGGGAGGGTGGTTGTACTGTCACTGTGTATTGTACTCAGAGCACTGTCTGACCCTGTGCGCATGCCCAGAAAAATCGTGGCTGCCTAGTACGTACACACACACACACACACACACACACACACACACACACACACACACACACACACACACACACACACACACACACACACACACACACACACACACACACACACACACACACACACACACACACACACACACACACACACACACACACACACACAGCCCAAATAAACACAACGGACACGGACGTCGAGCCAGTTGGTCATGCTTACGGGCTGCAATTAAAAGTATTTGCATGCGCACGAGTGGACTCCCAACTGGACTCGGGGAGGACGGGCGAGGGAGCAAAGGTGCAGCTGTGACGGCGGCGGGTGAGAGGGGAGTCGTGTAGCGCAGAGGCCAGCATCACTGAGAGCCCAATTGCTTTCTGAAGAGCTTTCCATTGTCTGCAGTGATGAACTTGAGCTCTGGCCTCCAACCCAGGGGTCGTTCTGTCTAATCCAGAGTGCCCCTGGCTCCATCTCACAGCCCCTCCCTTGAACCTCTCTCTCTCACTCATACACACACACACACACACACACACACATATATGTACACACACATACACACACGCGAGCGCGATACACACCCTTGAACTGACGCATGAAATGACTGCAGGGTTGAACAGTGACCAGCGCCTCCCAACACAGCTGAATATAAAACACAATAATGAGTGGGGTAAGAAAATGGCTTCCCTCTCAAACATGGCTGCTTACTGATGGCCAGATGCAAGCCGCGGAGAAAAAAGGTCACCTCTCTCATCTTTTAGTAACCCCCCAACCCCCCGTCTTCTATTGCGGATGATGTTTTTTCTTTTTTCTTTTTCCTATTCTCTCCCCCTTTCTTCTTCTTTTGTCTCCGTGGTTAACACCTTTTTTTTTTCCCTGCCTGGTCATTTTCCTTAACCCGTTTCTTATGTGGATGCAGGCTTATTATTTAAGAGACAAAGGAAGGGGAAGTTGGGAAGAGACAGGTGGCCGCGCCTGAGTGATGGGAAAATTAGGAAAGTGAAATCCAGCTTCTAAAAAAACTCCCTTTCATGGAAAGTAATAAAAAAAGGAAATAAAAAACAACTGTGCCCCTTCCCCTCTTTGGTACAACTCAGCAGGAAAAGGAGCAATCCCCACTCCCATCCCTCCCCAGTACAATTTCAAATCCCCTCAGAACAGTACACCGCAGTCCAGTCAGGTATATTCATTTTTTCTCACTTACTGCCCCCAGTGTCATTTTTCTCTATTTTCTCCAGCGCTCGGTTATGCGCAGAAAGTTCCAAATGTGTTTTGACTGCTTGATTTCTATTTTCATAATATCAGAATATCAAGTTAAAGAATATAAATGTTTGTTCAGCAGAGTGGGGAGTGCCGGTGTATGGGTGCAGTGGTTCTTGGGGGATAGAGCCCGTGCTAAATCAGTAAATCACTCCATCTGGAAGATGAACGCCATGTTTTGGAGTTCATTGCCTTTCGTCTCGGGCGAGTGGCCGGTACAGCGGCAGGCCCAGCAGGCTGGAGCGGAGGTGTGTGCTGATGTGGATGGTTACAGAGGGATAATGAAGCGGCGACCGGGGGCTCACTCGTGTTCTCTTTGCCCTGTCCACCCTGCTGTGAAAGGGCCAGCTGCAGAACACGGCTATTAGCTCGTCCCTTTCTTAACCATCATAAGGCCTGCTTGTATATGATCTGTCTCAGCTGCTGCTTAGAAAGTGCTTAGGTGTGAAACTGGTCAAGGTTTCGAGTCCTTTGCAACTTTCATCTTTGGATTTTTCAGTCATAACAGAAGCATGTTGAACTGCTTGTTAGGACCAACTGAGGAAAAACCCTCCAAGAATATCCTCACCGCTGCCCATCTTTCTAATCCCACCCACCTCCCATCTTTATGACCGACGGCTTTCCAACCAATACTTGAGTTTATTCATCGCAGAAAAAAGATTACAACATATTTAAACCATACAACATACAAACAATATCACCTGCTTCAGTCCCCTCGAACATTTTTTTATGGCCATGAGCTTCAAACAACCTCTGCAGCACAACACCAAAACTATATGGTTCGTTCATCGTACATTTTCATTCACTGACATAATAAATGGCCTTAATAATAAAATACTACTTGACATACAGTTAAGCCTGTAGTGCAAATGATAACACTTTCGAAGAAACTACTGAAATTGTAATACTCTAAATAGATATGTTCATAACCGCAATTTTGTTTAAAAATTGCCAAGACCAATCTGTGTATTATTCCGATTTCTCACAGCTGTGCATGCACCCGTTTACACTCATTATTTCTCAAAATATATCATGACCTTTGGGACGAACCAGATCTGTGTTACTTTTCTTTAGGAATGAGCTTTAATGCATGTTAATGACATTTTAAAGATACTCCTTTTTTATTTTATCACAGAACCCAAAAGCATGAAAAAAGTATCTACTCGGGTCTCTTTTTATGCTTTCAAACTCAACATATTTCACAGTAAATCAACGGTAAGATGGGAAGAATAGTAATGGTAGAATTTGTGGGCCCTGTTTAAAAAGGAACACGGGGTATATTTAATATATCTTGTGCAGACAATATAAAATATTTGATTATGTACAATATATTTCCTAACAGAAAACCTTTATTTTCCTATTTCATGTCACATTCACTGATTCTCAGTTATTTCTCCAAAAACCACTTAATGTAGACATTGTGAACCAAAAGTATGTTACCAAGCATGCATCTCACCAAATAGTCAGTCTACCACATCAAGTACAACATGAAAAGTTGCCAATAGTTCCACTCTCCTCACCTCCACCTTAAACTGGGTTATGAGGCACAACACATTTAGATAAGTTGATAGAGTTTATCAAGATGACAGGCAATTAGAGTGGCTCTGACCATGGGTTTGCATGCTAAATGAGAGTCATTTGAGGGGTGGGGGCTGTACATGTTATATAAAAGAGCGCGAGAGTTGTGGAGCCCCATTTCTGCTCCTGGACAGCCCTAAATTAAATATCCCCAAAGACCATTAGGCTAAACAGCCCGAGGAACGACTTTGTCTCACGACAGAAAAATGACAGTAAACTCAGGCAATCATGCCTCCAATCAATTATGCATGAATTATATTTTTCTTAGACTGTGCAAAATGTCTTATGTTAATTCCCCTAAGTATACAATACCCATTAGTTTCGAAGGGACGGATCCATATGCATACTGTCTAAATGAGTGTTTTTCCCAAAGATTTATCAGCCTCGTGCTGCCAACTGAAATGAAAACACTGACGCCGAGCTGTGATTCCTCCGTATCAACTGTAACTGCAGTGGCCACAGGCAAAGCTTGGAGGCGCCCGGTGCCGATAACCCACATGGCTGTAAATCTACTGATAGAAAACATCCCCGGGAAACGACGAAAATATCAAGGTGCACCGGTAAACTCTGCCACGGAAGCTGCAGCATGTGTTAAGAGGAAAGACAAGATGACGAGACAGAAACAGAGGGAGGTTGGGGTGGGAGGATGGGAGGGTTTGTGTTTTTGACCTGACCTGTCTCGGCTGTAGGCCTGTTGAGCCAGTGAATAGCAGAGTCCCTGAGGTCCCCATTGTGGCCCAGATCTCTAATAATGACCTCTGTCTGGCCATGATAGCAGGAGACAGGTATTGGCAGACCCACTGACCAGTGTCAGTGAGCTGCCAATACTTGGTCAGTGTGTTAATAACAAGTAACTCACTGGCCTGTTACTGACCAGGTGTTGGAAGAGGGACAGTGTCATTCAATGTGCAGGTGACTGTGTAAAAAAATTGAAATTTACAAATATAGAAAGATAATTTTTTTTTTTTAAAGAATCTGAATTGTCAATCTCAAAAAATATAATTTGATATGTGCAAATGTTTGTGCACACACAGATTACATCTGCATTAATTACAATCTGCCAGAAGTAATTTGGAACGAGATATTGACACACACACATGTACAAACAAGGCCTCTTCGTCTAACTTCACTCACAGTTCCTGATGATCACCGCCGATGGTCCCCTCTTATATTACATGCAACACAATCCACCCTTACACACTAATTTGTTTTCTTTGGGCTCTTTTTTCTCCCTGTTCCAGTGTGTAACTGAGCCCTTGAATATATACAAATTTAATAGAGCTAACAGAATCATTATCAAATTCAGATCAATATGAATTTAGCCCCGCTGCCCATAAAAGGCAGCAATATTGAAATACAACACTGTCTGCGCTCTTTCATTCTCCTGCCTACAACTGACGCTTGCCGCCGTCAGACATGAATTACCCGACAGGCACATTACGGCTAATAAGACTGTCACAAAACACCCTTTATTAATGCATGAGAGAGTCTTTGATCCTGGACAAACTTTCCTGGGGAAAGCAGTAATCACTGTACCTTCAGACAACACAATGCGATGCTTCCCATTACCTTGAGAGAGTCAACAATGTGGCTGAGGTCAAATCAACCTGAGCCTGTTCAGCATGTCTCTCTGAGGGAAGGAAGGGACAGCACAAAGCTGCCACCGCTCAGCTTAACAAAGCTGCTGTTCTCTACAGGCCAATCATATCTTTTGTCGTTTGTACCAAATCACAACTTTTATAGTTTTTTCTCGATTGCTTACACACTATTCCGGGACCCATTAACTTAACATCCCAAACCATGAGGCCATCTACCAAGAGACAGACACATTGCCCATCACTCTAAACACAAATCACTTAATTTAAGAAAGCACTGCATTCAATATCATCATCACCACAACTTGAACACACATAGTACACAATTCCTCAAGAGGAAACGCTGGAGTCAAAATTCTTCACACACCAATCAGAACGTCAGGATAGATAAAAGGGCCATGGGGTGGTTTACTGGTTTTGCAACAATGGATCCACATGAAGGAAGATGAAGGAGGAGGAAGAGCAAGGAGGCAAATTGTTTCAGATGAAATTCATGCAACTTTTGTTGACCATGTCCTTGTCCATGGGATGTGGATGAGGGAGGCTGGGCAAAGAGTGCAGCCAAATCTGAGCAGCTTTATAATAGCTTCTATTATACGGACCTTCAGAGAGAATAGGAGCCAAGTAATTTACATACTGCTCCCCACTGTAATGTTTGATTCCTGCTCTGTTACAGCACATACATGTACTGTAGCTGCTGTGCTGTATGCCATCTGAAACGCATTGAATTACTGTACCATATCACATACAGGTACTGTGATTTGTAGTTACTGTGTACACCATGGGATTATCATTTTCAGGACAGCAACTGACAAACATGTCAAGACTCCATTTAAATTACCATCTGGTTTGAAATTAAGCAATGGTTATTCTTTATAATGTACAATTTCAGTGCATCAATGATAACTTGACAAGGGGCATAACATTCTGCATATCGAACATTATTCCTCATTGAGACACAATGTGGAATAAGGACGCAAAGAGACACAAAATTCTAAAAGACATACAAATATATTTTAAAAAAGATCATTTCCGAAATACTTGATAATTTGCAAGCATCAAACTGCACAGTAAGTAAAACCTACATCTTCCTGTCAGCTACACTGAAATAACTCATTTTCCCCTTTACTTTTTCTACACTGTATTTAGTTTGATAAACTTGAGGAAAGTTAACTTTCCTGATTTAAGAGGAGTCAATACTCTGAAAGTCTTTCCATCCTTTCAGCACACCTCTCAGTAACAGCATTAGACCCTCTCACAAATGATCCAGTGGAGTAAAATTTTGGTTTAACTTCTATTCCAATAATCTAGATTTTGACAGAGCCTGTCACATTATAAAGTCTGAACATAGTTACACGAATTGCGAATGATACCTGTGATTGAATTTTATTGAAGTGGTCAGCGAGTAGCTCATTCCCCACAGAAAGCCCCGGGGCCTGAAGGCGGTCAGTGGGGAGCAGCTCCACAACATCTCACTACTGTACAGCGATACATGGTGAGAGGAAGGAAAAGCAGAGGAGAGAAAACCTCCATTTGAGAGAGGTGCCACTGCGAATTCACGACCTGACTAGTTAAGACCAGTCTAATATGTTCCCAGTTCAGCCGCGATCCATTGCATTACCTGTACTCCATTTACGAGTTCTCACCAAACGTGAATACAGTGAGAGCCGGCGCATGGTTAAGAATCGGTTTGAAGCCGAATTTATCTCAGAGTGATTTTTATTAATAGAATGATTACATGACATAATGATCAACTATTGTTCATACTCTTAGGATGAATTATATACCATGAGTCTTTCATCGTGATAGTAAGAAGAAGGAAGAAATAAATAAAGACTGACTCTATATCTTACAAAAACAATTCAAAAAGGAAAATGTATAATTTATGATTAAATCACATATTTTAAATTTATTGTATCAATTTGGCTATTTACAGCAACTATTGAATAGTGTTCACCAGACCTTCTACAGATGAACTGATATAACCCCCCCCCCCCCCCCCCCCCCACACACACACACACAAAAAAAACCGTTTCTATTTTCAGATAAACATCATATATAAGACCTCATCAGTTGACACACTGAAACAGGCATTATTCATAGACCACAGATTGTTTTCAATGTTGACTCCAAAGCTGCACTAAGCATGTGGGCTTTTTGTTTTTTTAATGCCTACTGCAGGAGCATGCTAATCAACCTCAGGGGTCAGGTCGGGTCAGGTCTGGACAGAGACAGCAGCCCGAACTGGCCACAACAAATGCAGAGGAACATCTGCTCTCTGTGCGTCACACAAAGCTGTCCCCTCGGAGCCCCCGGCAGCCCTCAGGAGCCTGGGAACGGCTCAAAGTCAAGGGCAGCCACCACAGTCCAAATGCTGACTGGACACCGCAACAGTCCGTCACAGTGTTGCGGAAGGAAAAACGTCAAACTGGTGGCGGAATATTCATGTTTTCAACAGCCAATAAGAGTTCAAATCCAGTGTCGCATGTCATTACTGAATTCAATTTATAAATAATGATTCAAAACAAACAAAGAGCTTTGTTTTGGTTTTAGTTTTCTTTAGTTGAAAATTACAGTATTAAAGCAATTTAGGATGGTGGCCCACAATGATGAAACAAAACAACAACAAATTAAAAGAAGGAAAACACAAAACCTGACTGCGACGATGAGCCTGAGAGGTCAAACTGCTCAGGCCCAGGTCGCGGTAATCTTTTAGGACAAGAGTAACCTTTGAATATGCATCTACGAGGTTACACACACACGCCACCCTGATGACAGAGAGATTACCCCCGTACACTTTCACTCCCCTTTTTGGCAGCCGAACAATATGCTTGAAAGGAGCCATCAAATGATGTCAATACTTGGATCAATACCCTGGGATGTCTCAGTTTTCCCCGCAGCAAACGTAGAGCACCAGCTCTTACCACACTTCCAGGGGCTACGCCACATACCGTACCACCGCTGCTGCTGCTGCCGAGGGACAGCTGATGTATGTCTCTTCTCCCAGACATCGCCGCATGTGGGCCACATTTCCCCCTGTCTGTCTAATGTGCTGCTGATCTACACCTGCTGGGCCCAGGGTTGCATAGGTAGACGCTGCACACTGACAGCATCAATCACTCAGCGGGCCTTATTATTGCCATTTAAAATACATTTAAAACGATCCGCCGGAGCCACCGTCCGACCGGGGCATGGCTGCAATGATACTGATGTGTTACTGTGAGGAATGTTTCACATTCACAGTATAGTATAGTGGCTCGGTTGGGACCAGCTGGGTACCTCTGTGCTCTAAATGTTGGTCCCTGTGAGCAAAAAGTGTTTTATAATGAAGCACCACCATCGTCAAAAGTGAGTAATTTGGTTTCCCCCCGACAGAATCACTGAAATCACACCGATGACACTGGCCCATCTTAGCAGCAGCCCAGTGTCAGAGAAGCCGGTCAGCCCATTGTGGAGTAATCTAAAAGACGGGACTCCGCTTCAGGAGAACTGATACATGCTCCCGAGCTCACCGGTGAGCTTAGTAATAGACACACTCACTCTAATTCCCCTTCAATTCTCACCTAAAATTGAAAACTGCAAAATGTGGCTTTAATTACACACTAACCAATCAGAGCTTAAGTGTAACCTTTTGCACCCCTTCCTCCCGCCTTCACCAACACCTTCTCCTTTCCCCCCTCTCTCTCTCTCTCTCTCTCTCTCTCTCTTTCTGTGAGAGAGGAACCAATGCAGTGCATCCCTCCTGAGGTCGGCACATATTTCACTGGGGGAGTAAACAAGTCCGGAGGATACGAGATGGATATATTATGTATATACGATAGGAAGCAAGTGTGAGATTTAAGGAGCAACCTGCTTGGTCAGCACAGAGCGTGCTGAAAATGCAAGCGGATCAACGAACAAGCAGGGTTATGGATCTCCCCTTGTATGTAACTGGGCAAGGTCTATTGACCCAAATTTAATTATTTCAAGCCTCCGCCCATTCCCTTTCCCCTTTCTGTCCCCTTTACAGTGACATGCATCTCTTTCTGTGAAAGATGCTGCTCCTCATATCTACTGCTGGCTAGTTTACCCCCAAGGTTTACTCCGATGCAAATGATCACAATCTGGTTTTGTTTATGGTGCAAAAAACTGAGCTCTCACATTCACCCACTAAAAACATTATTTCAATTTTTTGCTCCGAAAATCATAATATGCAATCTAATTTTGAGCCCTTTTGCAAAAGTATGACTTGAATGTCTAAAATAATATGAGTTGCAATACATGTCCTTCTGTCTTTTGCCAATGCTCGCCTATACAGTACATTAAAGGCATCTCCTCTGGGTGGACAAGTAAACCGGGCAAGTCTGACGGCCACCACAGTAGACACGCAGCTTTCCATCCTCTCTAATCACATGATCAGGGTGTCGGCACCGCATCCTCAGCGCGGGGAGGGGCGAAACGGCGCTCGGCTCACCACCATTTTGTGTGGGTACCTGGCTCCTTTTGTGTGAGTACCTGGCTCATTTGTTTACCTGCATAAGTGTTGATATCTTACAACAGGGCAAATGTCACTTGAGACACGTTTTACCAGCAGCGTTTTTTGTAACACTGAACGCACGACGGGCACGTTGCTAAAGGAGCATAAGCGGAGGCTGCAGACGAAACATCGAGGGGTCTCGGCGTGCCCCGACTGCAGCCCATTCTGGATTTGATGTCGTGTATTTTCTTCCTTTCTCCTGGCTGTGCTCCCGATAGACCCCTCACCTCCCTGCCATCCGATGTGTGAGGCGCATATGGTGCAGTGAAATTGCTGTCTGCGAGAGCATGCCTCTGCCTGTCCAGACTTCATCAGAGGGATTAAAGAATAAGATGGAGGGGGAAAAAAAAAATCAAAATAAAATGATGATGGTGGGGCTGTGGCTTTTCTCTCTTTTTTTTTCTACACCCTACATGCCTCCCCCCCTCCCCTCTCCTCTGTTTTAAGTCGAGTGGATCAGATGACAGGGGTGCAGTGGTTTGCAGGGAGAGGTTGCCTGGCTGGTGAGCTAAACTGGGCTCATTCGGCTCTGATTGGGCTCACTACAAGGAAAAACCAAATTACAGGCCGTACTGTTCCTCTCTCCATCCAACCACTAAAGTTCACTTGAAAGCTACATCCACTTAAAAGAATAGCAAATGAGAGGATCAGCAACAGCTTTCTTTATGATTGCGTAGCCATCGTTCGCTTTAGCGTTCTCGTATACAAACAAACAAAAGACGAACTGTGCGTGGCAGCACGAGATGTGGGAATGTGCATGCTGAAGTGGGTTGTTATTTTCTGAGTGTTGGGGATTTTAGGGAGTAAAAGAAGAGGAGAGTGGAACCGCTGCAGGATAATAAGGAGTAATGGATGTCACACCAGCCCCCTGTTACAAATTCCCATATGCTTTCATCATGGCTCGATATGAGACTGATGAAGGGAACAGGTCATTACCAGGTTTCCCAGTACTGTTATTACCAAAAAAAGTAAATAGTTATTGCTATGTTTATCATCCTGAGGGATAGCTATTACAGAGGAAGCCAGTACAATCTCTTTTTTTTATATATGTGTGTAATTTATCTTCAAATTATAGTGCATAGGTGGAAAATTATTCTAATGATGTACAATATAATTCTGAGGCTAAAATCACGTAGACAATAAAGGCATTCAGGTTTTCAGGTTGAGCGAAAATATAAAATTAAAAAATAAAATAAGAATTAAGAAAGAAAGAAATATTATGAGACAAAAGTAACATTTTAAGAAATCTAGAAAAGACACATCTTATGGAAATTCAACCTACAGATAATGTCCACCTCCAACTGTGCATGCAGATGTGGGTCTATAGTGAATCCTACTATCTTCAAGTAAATAGGGATATATCCTGACGTTGATTCTGGGATTTGCCAGACACTGGATCTGGGCCTGTAGTTGAAACAACAAAAAAGGCAATCTTGACATCTTGCCCAACTAGCAGTTAATATTTGCTGTTCAGAGACTTGCTTTCTTTTGTTCCAGGTTTTTATAAACCCAAGACACTTGAAATTTAAACCCAGTTCAAGAAATATTATTTGCTACAGGGCAAGGTAAATCTCTTGGCAGGGCCTTTCAAAGGGTTGCCCTGGGTTTGTTTACAATTGATCTTATTTAAAAGTGGATTTTTTGTTTTACTTTTCAAAGACATACTTTCTGCCGTGATCTTTTAGGTCAAAGGAACGACGAATGTTATTTTTTCAATTGGAACAAAAAAAGAGAGCGAAATAATCAGAGGACCATAATACAGAAAGCCTTCTGAAAGACTGGTTCTTCCCATGTCTCCGACTTGCAGATGAAAAATACAAAGCACGAGATGCCTGACAATAGGAAAAAGTTGAAGAAATACTAAGTTGGTGAGAGAGAAAATTAACATAATTTTAACATACATAATTATATATATTTAATTCTTGTGATTAACTGAAATCCCAAAATATGGTAGGAAAAAAATTCAGCTGTTACTATTACCGATCACAAGCATGCATGTGTGCATCTGTCCGTGCATCTCCGTGTCACACAATGAAAAGAAAATGGCCCAAAAGCTGCATAAAACAGCAGTTTTTTCTCCTCGTTTATGGAAGCGGTCTACATTTTTCATTCACCCCTCTTACTCAGAGGGAACAACTGACCTGACAACTGACCAATCCCCATAAAGCACAGGGGGGTGGGGTGGGGAGAGAGGCAAAGAAAGGGGCCAGAGAGGAGACGACGAGCACCCATCTGCCTGACCTATTGAACCAAACTCCTTCATCTTTGACAATTATTGTGTTTTAACAAAATAAGTGTCGTAAGCTGAGCCGACAAATCATTATTAATCTCCATTCTGTACGTGAACTTGAACTTGTTTCAATTTGCTAGGAACTTCAGCAAGGGGCTCCCATGTGCAAGGAGGGCAAAGAGAGGTGGAGAAGGATGGGGACAGAAGTTCTGGCCGAGGGACTATCCTCGGGGGCTGGGAGGGTCCGTCTCCCGCTAAGACGGGCCACGCTGGATAAGGTCACAGGCCGAGCCCGTTTAAAGCTCGCTGCTCCTGGGGAACAAGACGGACAAGCAGAGGGCACAGCAGCAGGGACGCCCGTGTAAAGACCCCTTCATGTGGACTACACCTGGGGGAGCCCGTGGGCCACCCAGCTCCACAGCACAGCAGCTACTCAACAACACACACTCTCTCTCTCTCTCACACACACACACACACACACACTCTCACACACACACACACACACACACACACACACACACACACACACACACACACACACACACACACACACACACACACACACACACACACACACACACACACACACACACACACACTAGAGTGGTGAATGGAATCTACCTCAGAATATTCAACATTTTTCACAAAATAAATTCAGACTGAAATAATGAATTAATACTGGCATTTTAATTATCTGGGACATATATGGTGAGTACGAGTGGACAAACAAACTATATACACGTACAAAGTACAGTATTTCATAACATTTTGTGTTGATACAATACATTTATGTGTGATAGTTAAAATCTTCGTGTCCATGTCTTAAAGTGAACAACATATGATACGTTTAAAATTAAGATTCTAAATATTTCACTGTTATATCTTTCATTGCATCATATTTTTTCTTGTGCCATGACTTTTTTCAAATGTGCGTGTTCTGATTGTGAGACAAATGTTCGCATCTCCCAAAAATTTGTTGAAAAATTCTAAGCTTAGTTCATTCATCAGTATAAACAGTGATGTCCTCACTTGGTTTTGATCATTTCAATTTATTGCACCTTTTAAAGAGCTATTTTACAGCAAAAGTTGGTTTTAATTAATCACATATTTTAGGCCCACAAGAAGTACCAAGTGTTTTTAACCATGACACTGTGACTATTAGAATGGATCCAGGAAGAAGCTCTGGCAGGACTGCAGCACTACGCCATCGTATAAAAGGGCCCAGGCCACAGCTAACATTTTAAAATTACATCTCTGTCTATTGTGTCTCGCTTGAGATTATGAGAGGGTCCCTGGGGCGCCTCCATTTTCCCAGAAACTCCCTCCAAGGCTGTTCAGGTTAACATGCCCAGTTTGACTATTAGATCAATAGTTGTAAATGACTTCATCACGTCGAAGAGGCAACTTTCTGGACAGAATTGGTCCCACAGTTGCAACTTGACAGGCTCATGCTGTGGGGAAGTCCAGTCCAATCTAGTGTTTCTCCAAAAATGTACCATAGACTGAGAGCAAATAAATGATCCAACTGGCCGTAAATGTCACACAATTAGCACGTTTGTTCGAAAAGTGTATTGTCAACTGACAAAAAAGTGATCCTGACAAGTTTAGCAGTGAAGATGGAGTGATGTGCTCCGATAACTGTGGGGAGAGGTGAAAAATCCCCATTGATATCACGCGGCCTTTCTGCAACTCTTTTGTTCTTACGGGATAAGGGGTGATGTCAGTTATCTCCCAGGCCTCCCTAAAATGCCCCCCAAGCCTGCCTGGCTCCTGAGTGGGAGTGTGTAATCGGTCCTGGCAGAGTGCTGGTTAATGGGGGGCACAGGGCCATGGGTTGGAGATGTATTCATGTGCGTGGCGTGGCGCCTGGACCCAGGGTGACACTTCTTCATTCCCGCTGCCCCAGGCCAGGATTAGGATTGCGGCCAGCCTCACAAAGCCAGTCGTAATGCAAAATCATTTTCATATTAACCCCGTCTCTCCTCTCTGGGCCTGACAGTGGACAGGCCTGCTCTCTTTGGTGCTCAAATTATCCTCAATTACTGGGGAAAGGCCAGGCGAGGGGACGTCACCTAACCTTCACCATCTGTTAGGTTCAAAGCTATAGCAGTCCGCCAGTCCGCCAGCCCGCCTGTCTCCTGCCTCCCCTGACCTTTCCGCCTCGGCCAGCTCTCGCGCTATACGTCTTTCACCCCCCCAACACACACACACTCCACCATGATAGCCCAGCCCTCTCTGGACACAGCTGGGAAGTGCATGTGCACACATCACATTAAGGGGAAAAAAGGTTATGTCACGCTTCTCCGGCGAAGATATATGAATATTCAAAACTATGTACAGACCAAGGCAAAAGCCGTGTCAAGGCATAGGTTAAGCCCAGCGCCGAAGGGATAAGGCAACACACTTGAATGGAGTGCTCCTTTTATTGGCTGTGAAATTCAAATTATATGTAATTGGGATTAAAACTAAGATATTTTCTGACAGTTTTTGATTCGTCGTTTATTTTATTTGATTACTCACAGACAATTAGAAATTGAAATAGGCTTTGAAAAGAAGAAATTTACTCATCTTAATAAACATTGAATTTTAATTAGAAAAATTCTACTGTTAAAACTAGATTTTTGTGTTACAGTTGTTGAGTTTTCCACAAATAATGGCAAATTTCTGCTTTATTTTGATAAATTTAATTAGTCGTTAAATAGTGTCTTTTCACAAATTTTTCATGATGAATGATTTTGTTTATATGATGCATTGAAAGATGCTTATTAGTGAAAGTATTTTGCTTGTGTATTTTAGTGCATTGATAAAATGTAATTTACCGTTTTGTTATCTTATTTAGTTTTTCTCTTACATATACTGCAAGTTGGCTTAATTAAACATTCATCTATATTTGAGATTGTGCTGGTAAAATATTGAAGAGCTCTTATTTCTCCTATAGCGAATGCACCTCTTAATAATGCAGGGAGTGTTTTCTGTTTGTTTTGGGTCTGTGTGTTTTAGCAGTTCCACTGTGTCCATTTGGATTTTCCAGTCTGTCTGGCCACTCAGGAGGGCCCCTCTCTCAGGTCATCTGGCAGGACCTGATGGCTCTGAAATAACTTTTAATAAGTCTGCTAAATAATAGATGAAGTGTTGGCTAAAATCAAGCAGGGAGGAGCAGGACTGAGGACAGCAGGCTGCAGAGACAGACAACAACCAGGTCCCAGGCACTTCCCTCGCCATCACCACCAGCCGCAGCAGCAGCCATGTTCATTCTCCTGTCTCACCTCCTCTCCAGACACAGACTCTCTGGGGTCAGGGGTCATGGACTTGACCTTGTGGCCCCCAGGAAAATGTTCACTTGGTTTGGGGTATAATTTGGGATTTATTCAGCAGGAGGCCCCGGCTCCGGCAGCATTACGCCTCATTATCCTCGGGTCCTCTCTGTTCACGGGGCACGGCCCAGAGCAGACGCGTCAACACTCCGTTTTACATACACCTTCACAATCCTACAATCAATACCTCCAACTGACAACGTCATTCATTTAAATACACCTCAAGTGCCCTAAACTGAAAATGATTAGAAGACAGAATTTTCTTTTATGTTCATGCCATATGTAAAAAAAAAAATATATATCCTGGGGGTTTTTTTGCATACAAAGAAACATTTATATATATTATATCTTTATATAAATGTATATATATGTGTGTTTGTGTGTGTGTGTGTGTGTGTCTTAGTAGTGGAATAAAATTGATGAGTGGCTGGATGAGTGGGTGGATGGATAGGCCAGTATAATTAAAAGTTAAAGTAAAAAATTATACTGACAATTGCACTTCCAAATTAATACAGCAACAAATTCACAACCAAATATTTGGTTTAGGATTCAGCTCTTTTAATATCATTCACTTCAATTACAAATTTGTTTGGCATTGCTTTTAGCTGAATACTGATTTTCCTCAATTCTATTTCAGTTTCCTCATGGAGTTAGATTATGTCCAGATTCCTAAATCTCAATTGAATTAAAAAAAAAAAAACATTTAACTTTTTTGTTCTTTTAGTCAATGGCAATAAGGCTTCATTTGTTCATCACAAAATGTTATTTATTTGAAGCCGCAAATTAGCAAGTAAATTTGACATGAAAATATGCTTTCACTAAAAAACCAAAGAGCTAAACCTAAATGAAACAGGCTCTTTTTTAAATTCCTGTCACTTACTATATGAAGTGGAGTGATATCTTTCAGATGCAGGCGAAAAAAAAGAAAGAAAGAAAAAAAAAAAGAGTGATCATTTCTATTATGTGTGCTTCACTCTAAGTGGGTCCCTGTGGAGGACAATTTTGGAGAGATCCTTCCTGATAAGAAACAAGCCCCGCATGCATTAATATTACATTAAACCCGGTATATCACAGGACCATCTGCTCAGTCAGGTAGAGAGCTTTTCATTGACGTCTCCTTATCATGTTAATATTACACTCATCAAAGAAGTCGACGTCGCGAGGAGGGAAGGAGGACGGGGAGGCTCCGACAAAACGTGCAAAGTTACAGAATGCTCTTATGAGGAGTGTAAAAGGAGGAACAGACAATAAGAAGAAGAAGAAAATGGTTATTTAGGTCACACATTCACTGCAGTGCACAAGGAAGAGACAAATGCCGCAGGAAAGGCGTCGTTTGCGTGCGTCTCGGTCGAAAATATGACACGCATGGCCAGTCACACACACACACACACACACACACACTCAATGCCGGCAGCAGGAGGGTGCAAATCTCCAGCGAGAGGGAGACAGGTGCCAGGCTCTCCCCTCTCTACTGTAGCTCGAATGCATTTGAGAGTCCATTCTGAACACACACTCCCTCCTTTACTCCAATGAGATGCCTCTTGCAGCCACTGTGTTTCTGTTGGATCGCCTCCGCGCGCACTGGCCTCGTGCGTCCCCATGGACCATGAGAGGAAAAAGGCACAGGACATGTGGGGGTTGTTTTTTTGTTTGTTTGTTTGTTTGTTTTTTTAAAGAAACAATTTCAATATGATATATTTTATTATTTGAATTCCTGTCCTTTCCTCGTGTTCGGGGGGCCTGGGTTCCGTGTCCACGCACGGTGCCATCCCTTCTTCCAGAATTAACCAAGTAACACGTGTCAGGTTAACAAAAGGCGGAGGTCTTTTTTTCTCTGCAGGCAGACTGGGGGGCAGGAGGAGGACGTGTGCTTGTTCCTGTGCCAAAATCTTGTCACTCTCATTTGAATGTGAATGGTATTTACCACTGAGAGCTGCCTGTCTACAATGCACAACCTCCTTTTCTGAGGGTTTTTTTTTTTTTTTTTCAATTAGCGCCCCCCCCCCCCCTCTTTTTTTTTCTTTTTACTAATCGGGCCTCATTAGGGTAATAGCTTGTATTAATTGCCTGGCGGGCCACTGTTGAGGAATGTGTCTTGATCCGATTGAGAGTGACACTTCGTCACACTGTCAGGACACTTGTTTGTACATTAATTGGCCAGCAACACGGTGGGCCTACATCTCATGTTGTAAGTGGCTGGAACTCAAATTCAACACATTTAATTCAAAATATTAAAAATGGGATTTATCTGAATAAATTATACCGATATTTATTTGTAAAAAAAAGAAAAAAAAAAAAAAAAAAGAACAATAACAGAAGCACAACATTTTATTTTGCTCTCATCTCATATTCTCTTTTAAACAGACTGGGGACCTTAACAGATTAATATAATTGAAGGTACACAGGCCTATTGTTTATGATTTGCAGAGCTTTGCCACCCTAAAAAGGAATACCCGATGTGCCTTCATTTCTTCATTTCTCTATTTCTCTATTCCATTTCTTTTGACGCTGAATTGTCAAACAGATCATCCCGGGACCTGCCACAATCAGACACCTCCACCTTCCTGAGTTCTTTTTATTTCTTTTATTAAGTTTCAACTGTAAAAAAATAATTATTTATCCCTGAACCCTGACGGGCTCTTGCCCCCCCCGTCTCCCAGGGAGAAAGACACAACACTGTTTATTTAGTGCTCATCACCAAGAGTTACTCTCAAGTCATCCGGAGACCAAAGGCTCTCCAGACATGACGTCATAGTCAGCGTCTCACACAGGACGGGGCCTGCGCAGTCTCACGAAGCCTTAACTGACGGGCAGGAAACAAATAGAAACCCGAAACATCAATGCAGGATGTAAATGTATCTACTCGCGAGGACGTCTGATCATTAATCAATTAACATTTGTGAAACAAAATATAGTCCGTGCTTCGAAAAGAAAAAAGAGAAGAGGAGGACGACAGCAGCCGAGCTACATTAAGAAAAAAAGAGCAAAATAAAGAATGAAATGCATGTTTCTATTTATACTGGTTACAGTGAGCTGTCCCCCCCCCCCCGTCCTGTCCGTGAAGGACGAACATGGGCCTGCATGTGGAGCAGGACTGGACCACAGTCTTACAGTACATCACTTCGACCTCGTTCTGGGCTGGACATCGTACAGGCCTCGCCAGCTGAGAGGCTGCTCTGTCATGTCAATGTAAGGCCTTTGGCAGGGACTTCAAAAATATAACATTCATTTCAGTTTCGACTTGTCTATTAATATCACTAACTGGGGGGTTAAATGCCATGCAGGGCATGAAACTGATCGAATCAGGGAAATATATACAGCAAATTCGCGATAGAAAATATGAATCAAGTGGGGAAAATAATTTTTCACAAAAAAAACCAACAGAAATATGCACGGGTCAGAGAAGCAGCAGGTATATACTTGTCCTCACCGTACGAGCCGGTGAGCAGCACTCACCCTGCACTGGGTGTCACAGCAGGCACACACACACCCCACACACACTCACACACACACACACCCCACACACACTCACACACTCACACACTCACACACACACACACACACACACACACACACACACACACTTACACACACACACACACTCACACACACTCACACACACACTTACACACACACACACACACACACACTCACTCACACTCACTCACTCACTCTCACACACACACACACACTCACACACTCACTCACACACACACACACACCCTCACACGAACACACTCACACACACACACACACACACACACACACACACACTCTCTCTCACACACACACACACTCACACACTCTCTCACACACACACACACACCCTCACACACTAACACACACTCTCAGACACACCCCACACACACACACACACACACACACACGTCTGAAGTCCATCCGGCTCCGGTGAAGTTCAAGGTCCCTGCAGCCAGTGACCGTCACAGACGTTCCACTTCAAACTATAGGAGCATGTCTTTGTTGAAATGTATTTTTGTATTATTATTATGATGATGAATATGAATATTGTTCTTATTCAGTCGTTCGTCAATTTGTTGACATATCTGAGGGCGCCGTGCAGACCTCTCGTTGAACTGGTTTCAACAGATCTGTCGATGTTCACCGTGCCAGGAATTTAGTAAACTCCTGTCAAATCAAATGAATGACTGAATCAATTAAAAGAGTAAATACGCGTTCCAGTGAGTTGGAGGAATTTAGCGCAGAAACGTGGAGAATGAAAAGCGATTTGCTTTTCAGCCTCACATTGTTCACAACACACATCTCCGTCGCGCCTTTCATGAATATGGACGCGCGGCTCACACGAGCCTCGCTTGACATTTATCTATTTTCATCTTCTATTGTTATCGATGAAACAGTTTGGACTGTGGCCTGATGGTGTGAGATCAACGCCCCCCCCCCCTGTGGAAGCAGCGCAGGTACACACGCACCTCGTGTTGAGGGCCATCATCACATGAGTCCCTCCTCCACGGAATCAAACGCCTGGGACACGGGGACTTTTTTATCATAAACACTTTTCACTTAAAAAAAAAATTGGAAACTCGACTTAGTTTACTCTTAATTAACCATCAACATGTTAATTAGCATGTAAAGGACCTTTTGGTGCATGCTCGTTTATGATTATGTGTTCCTTTATTCGTTGCCAATTAATTATGTAACTGCGAGGCTACACTTTGAAGATAAGAAACACTGACGAGGTTGTCACTGCAGGACTCCACTGCACTTAGGATTTTTTTTTTAGATGTAACAGAAAACTGTCCCAGATTCATGATTTGCACATGAAAGTCTTGTGCAAAGATTTCAGAAAATGCAAAACAGTTTCTCAAAATTTTATTGTGTGTATATATGACAAATGTTGTAATTAGTAATCATATAAATGTCTGCAATAGCTGAAATTAAATTGAGGATTGATATAATGAAGTATTTAGAACGAATTTCAAAATTGTGTTACTTCGAGGGACGAAACAATGATGCGTGTCCACAGAAGTTCAAAGGAGTCACATCATGTCGTGTCACATCCGCTGCACTCTATGTGCTGAGGTGATACACAAACTGTTTGTCGGCCTTTTCATTTTTTTCACTTAAAATTGAACACGGACCCGATTGACTTGAAAAAAGGAGACGGAGCGAGAAGCGAGAACAAGAAGGGGAGGAAAATGAGGATAAAGATGCAATCGATACAAAGATGAAGACGAGGAGAAGAAGAAGAGTAGAAGGTTAGGAGGCAACAGAATGAGAGGGCGAGATGCGGCCGGTGGATGTTAGGTGGTCCCAGGTGTCATGACATGTAATGACATCAGAATGGGAGAGACCCTGCATCTGCATAGTGGAAGAGATCCTGTTTCCCCAGAAAGTCTCTCCACGAGAGACAGGTCACGGCCAATAGCCTCTGTCTGACACGTAATTGGTGGTATTGATTATAGGTTATCATATGCCGCGGGCCATTTGTAAGATAATGCTGCAGGGGTTAATTTGTCAGCCATTAACCTTTTGGACTGCTGAGTGTGTGCGTGTAAATTAAGTTTTAAAACAACTTCTAATTGGGTCACCTAGCCTCATCTAATAAATGGAATGCTAACACACTTAAGTTATGTTACACTATATCGCCATCGTCTAAACACATTTGACAGGTGGGCACTTGAACAGAAAGCTCTCCAGTTTAACCCCCCCTCTCAAGCTCCCAGAGCTGCACCTACAGCATAAATTCATGAGCTGACCCTTTACAAAAATGTCTCTTCATCTAAAAACAAGAGTGACATTCACAGGAAACACCTTTTACCCTCTTCTCAAAGTGGCTGCTTCCCTATATGACTTTGGAAGTTGAGCCATGTGTTTCAATCCAAAGTAATGGACAAAAGAAAACAAGTCATTTCATGGCCTAATGTAGAAAACCAGAACTGAAGCCTCCGTGTGATATCAATTTGATGTTATTTTGACAAGTGATCTGAATATGAGGAAGTCCTGTTCAAATTTGGTAGGAAATAAGATTGTGTAAACAGAATAAAATCATACAGAAAACTAGCATGACAGTCATTGTATAGATAAACGTTAATGATCAAAATGTATTATTAATATTATAAACCCCCCAAAAAAACACTACAAAAGTAGGAAACAATATTTGTTCATAAACTTTGGTAACTGAGTTTTCTACTGCCTTACAGAAATCATGAATTAATGTGTCTTATTTCTGTCTTATATTTATTAATTTGTTATTTAAAAGGTGGCATCATTCCAGTATCCACTTCAGGGTGAAAAGTGACACTGTTACAAAGCTGTCAAACAGATTTAACCGCTTCAGAATCATCACCGTTTGCCACAGATTTGAGGTTGGGTGTGTTTTTTTTTATCTCAGCGAGGAATAACACTTCAAATACACAAAATCACAGAAAAGAGAAAAGCTGTAACCTTTGAGAAAGTCGATCAGAGGCGATCAGAGGCGTAGAGGCACCTAGTACAGCCCAGAGCAGTAAAGACAACCCACTTCAACTTCAAAAACATGACATTTGCCACCTCAGAGCATGAAACGTGTCTCTCCAACACCTGTAAACCCACACAATGTAGATCAAGAGGGAAACCGAGCTATTCTCACTCCAGCACACACTGATAAAAGTTGCTCAGTAATGGGCGTGAGTGCTGCCTTGTGTGCAGTGCGTGAGTATGTGTGCTCGTGAGTGTGTGTGTGTGTGTGTGTGTCTCCATGTTTTTGAGAGAGAGAGTGAGAGAGAGAGAGAGAGGGGGGGGCAAGAGGGAGGGAGGGAGAATAGAGAGAGAGAGAGAGAGAGAGAGAGAGAGAAGTGAAAGCATGAGTGAGTGCTGGTCAGCAAGTCAGTCAGTCAGCAAAGCTCTGTTGACAAAGTGAAACAGAGCAGGGCAGGTCGTCAGAAAAGGAACGAGACAGTTACCTGTGTGGAGCGGTCCGGCGGTGTGATCAGCCCTCCAGGTTGGCTTGCATTAATTATCCTCCAGAAAGATGGCTGCTCTGTGGGCTCGCTCCTGACCGGGCACTCCTACTGTCCCACAGTCAAAGAGAAGGATGTATGGAGAGGAGAGGAGAGGAGAGGAGAGGAGAGGAGAGAGAGACATGGGAGATGAGGAGAGAAGAGAGGGGGAGAGAGAGAGAGAGAGAGTCAGATCCACTGCTGCTCTGACACCATGACTGGTCCACGTGAGATTGATCACACACTCGCACTCGCACGCACACACACACACACACTGAGGCCTCTGCAGTGACAGGGAGGAACTGCCAAGGAGTAGCATGCTTTGTCTAGCCTGGAGAGACACACACACGCATGCACGCATGCACGCACGCACGCACGCACGCACGCACTTGCATGTTGACGATGGACGCTGACACGTGCGTAGGCAGACGCAGACAAAAACGCATGCGTGGCCTTTGACCTCAAACCATGACTTTTGAGCTATAATTCTTTTTTTAATCAAAAACTAAAACAAATCTATCTTTTCCCTAAAACTGGATTCAACGTGCTCAAAACTACTTTTTTCTCATTCTGTCATCCAGACTATGAAAAGGATTTGGTGATTCAGAGGAACCTCATTAGCATTAACTGGCTGCTCCCTGCACATCTGCTCAGTAGTCTAATGCCTGTTAGGTTGCGGGGCAGCTGAAAATGGACAGCAAAATAAAAAAGGGTCAAAAGTCTGGCACAGAGAGGCGAGGGGACTGTGATTATGCACAATAGACAATAAAAGAGATGCATATGAGCGGCAGCAGTGTGCCTGGCCTCTGCACCTTCAGGGAGGACAGGGTTCACACTAATCTCATGAATGCCTTACACACACCCACCCACACACCCACACACGCACACACGCACACACGCTTAGAAATGCATGACATCTACTAGCAAACAAGACAATTGCCAGCATCTACCCAAAGGGAAAAAAATTGACTGACACATAAATTGAAATGTGTGTTGTAAAAATTTCACTATGTGTGTGTGTATGTGTGTGTACACTGCCAAGTTAAAGGTTTAATGTCACTTCTTTTTAGTGTCAATCTATTTTCTTAATAAAATAATTGCTGACCACATCCGTCCATTACATACATACTGTAAGTAAAATAAACATGACCCAGTGAGATATAAGCAGTGATGGTGATGTTGAAAATCAATTTGCATTACATTAACCAAATAGTAAGTCTGGCAGTTCAGCTCTCTCCTGCTTAGAAAAATCACATTTCCAAAAATCAACCATCCCCTCCAGCCATCTTCTCCTGTCACTAACCAGGAGGGGCTGTCTCCATCAGCTGGCCCCTGTATGCAAATTGATCCAGATGGACATGGCGTCCAGACCTCCAGTCGCCCATAGACCCTCTGGCTGAACCTGACTCCCCGGACTACAGATGGGAGGGAGGGCCCCTCACCTTTGATGAACCCTGGACCCCAACAGCCTCACCCCCACTACATGGCAGACTGCAGGCTGAGCCACCTTTCCGGTATTAAACAATTATTCCAGATTGAATTCAGGTCGCTTTCCCCACAGCTATCAACACAGATAGCTGATCAATACTGGGACATTATCACAGAACACTTCCTCAAACACAGTGTCAACGCGCGAGTCCTGCTCGGCGAGTGCGCGCGTGCGTGAGTGTGCGTGAGTGTGTGTGAGTGTGTGTGTGTGATCGCTGAGGTGGAAAGATGCCGTGGCCTGGCGGTTATGCAGAGGAGCCTCAGAGAGGAGAATCCTTTGAGCAGAGCTTGAACCCTGGGGGGCTGCAGGTCTGACTTGGCTGTGTTGCTGAGCATGCTGGGCCGCAACTTAAAAGGAGATCAGAGGGCTGTACCTCAGAGCAGCAAAGCCCTCTTCCTTCCTCATCATCTCGGCCCCTCTCTCTCTCTCTCTTGTACACACTCTGGGCCTGTATCTTGTGTTCTATTCAAAACCACTGAATTTCACTGTGAATTCCAGACAAAAAATTAAGGAAATGTGTGCGCAAAATACATCAAACACACAAGATCTTTGCAGTGTGGAAGGACATGGCATTAATAGTTTGAAAGCAATACCTAAGAGAGATGCCCACAGAAACTGCAGATCTTTGAAATAATAGCATTCCTGCCACCTAAAATATTAAGATGCCACTAATACAAATTTGATGAAAAACCCGATAATGCATAATTCGATTGAAATGCAACGTCCTACCAACAAAGCCAGTGACATTTTGGTGTCCAGCCAGTTTCAAATGAATTTCCACATAAGCAAACAAAGCTTCTTGTGGCTTTAAGTATTCATGCCCCCCACCCCCCCTTTCACTGACCCTGTGACCCGAGGTGCTACAATCTCTGGGCAGTCTGACTTGCCGTCTTGCCAGGCTTCCCTTAAGGCCTATGCTGCCAGTCTAACCTTGTTTGAGATCCGGCCCTGCTCCGTTCCCCTCTCGTATATTCTGCCTGTGTGATGTCGTTTTCCCCACTCCCACTGGTAAGTGTCTCATATATTGGCCTTATCTGAGGCCTATCTACAACGCACAACATTTACCTTGCTGCAGCCGAGCACAGAGAAAACCTGTATCTTCATCAAACACCAGTCAGCAGAGAGAAAAAGGGGGATTGAAGGACTGCTATATGAATTATTAAGATTAAAATCTTTCTCATATCACCTATCCTTTCCTCTTTCCATTCCATTTTCCTCCCTCTCTTTCTCTTTTTTTGGTTACATTTTAAAACATTTATATCCCTCTGTTCCTGAGTAAACGAGCTCGGGGCATATTTTCCATTAAAAATAAAAGTTGAAGAGCGGAGGAAAGAGAAGAGCAACGCAGCTTGGTCGGGTTTAGGTTTTAGTCATCTTTAATCAGCCCAGTCTTTCTGTGCAAGAAAAGAAAAGAGTCAGATGAAACAACCACGTAATGATTTTTTCTTTCTTACTACTTTTCTTCAGTCTTGGATGTTGGAAACATAAAAGGAATGTAAAAGAAAGAGTTTCTTACCTTTTATTATTACTGTCAGTGAGTCCTTGCTCATTCTGACTTTGTTCAGTGGTCTGTGCAATTTTCAAACTTATTAAAAAAATGATGCATTAACAATGTACTTGCCATTATCCTAGGTCAGGTATATTTTGAATAGTAGATTCATGGCTAAGAGCCTGAGCATTTCTTTGATGATGGTCTGCCTGTATCAAAGAGACTGGCCTTTACCTGTGATATGATCTCTTTCCCATTTTACCCCCAAATGCCTACTGGTTTAAATTGCATTAATTCATTAGAACAAAAAAAAATACATGGGCAGAGGCAAATGGATATTTTCAAAGGTACAAAAGTGGAAGCTCTCGTATGGAACAAGTCGTGTTCAAAACCAATTGTTTTCTCTTGTACAAAAGACATTTAGATTTGTGGTTCGTCACCAGTTAATTCAACCTGAGATATAGAGAAATGAGAGCTATTTGATTTGCACAATATTAAATTAAAAAAAAAAAAAATCAGTGGGCCCAGTGTTTTATTTCAAAGAAAAATGTTCATACAAACTTCAAAAACCTCTGAAATGTATCTTTGCCTCAAAGAAGCATCTATATTTTCAATAAATCTGCCTATTCAAGTTCACCCACAAAGCAGACAATAGAGATACAGAAGCAGGGGACCATTATTCAGTGAGACGATCTGAGTCTGACTTGCGAGTTTGTTCTCTCCTCTGAAGGGCCATCATAGCTAGAGCATGAGAACAAAGGTCATGAGGCTCCACAGTGGCCATCGGGATCCTGGAAATATTCCAAGTGCTCCACAGAGGGCACTCAGCGTTGGCCGCCAGTGGACAAGAAGGACTAGAGGACGGAATTAGGTACGTCACAGTGGGAAGCTTAAACAATCTGCGGATGTCACACACAAACGGTCTCGGGCCTCTGCCATCTTCTGATGCAGATGTGATACAGGGGGCTCACCAATGTGGTCATACATCCTGAGTGGTGTGTGTTTAAATGTGCTCTTAATAAAATATTTCTGGGGTTGTGCGGAGTCGTGGTCCCTGCGCTCATTAGAGGTCTCTGACCACCTTGATAAGTGCGGTTCTCCTCCGTTATGATTTATTAAGGCTGGGGGCGTGTGGCAGGCTGGTGGGTTCAAACTGCCTCAGGACAATCCAACCACAGAGACATTTAAGGGTAAAGGCTTGAAATAGAGGGTGCCCCCGAACAGATTTACATCATGCAAGATGCATTTCAAAATGAATTATGTAAGACAAAATGAAATACATAGGAGTTGCACAATCTTTGCCGCCTTTTTACCCCAGATCTGTATTCTATTCTTCCCTCCTTCCTCCCTTCCTTCCTTAGCTCCTGTCTCCATGGCCCTAAGGTATATCCATGGCCATTTGCTTTATACAGCAGAACACTAATGGACAGACAGGGGACGTAAGGGGTTGTGTTTAAAAATGAATGGAAGAGAGATGGCCAAATGTGAGCAAACAAACAAGTGTGACTAATTCACAGATCTAGACTGAGCAGTGTTCGGCCATGCCGGGCCGGGATGGACTACAGATGCAGGGGGATGAGTTAGACTAAACTTGAATTAGTGGGATGGTAAATTGTGAGACAAGAAACAAGTCTGCAGGCTGTTTGATTAATGCAAAACAACTGTGCTATTTATGGCATGTATATGTTTGTTAGTGATATTTTCTTCTGTTGGGGGAAAAACTGGATAAGGTATATCTACAAAGATATAAAATGGAATGAATTAAATGATTCAATAATCTGTTTTAGATGTGTTTTCAATTTGCTCGATTTTAAAGGTGTAAGCAAGCAATATACTAAGTAACCAAATACTAATTACCAAAAAAATGCTTCAAATGATCTGGACAACGATAATAAAACAAAAGCAGAAAGCCTGTAACTTAAGGTTTGGACTTTTGTAAATTGCAGAATGAGTCCATAGACCAGGTCAGTATCTCATAACGTTATCACTTCAAGGAGAACCAGCTCCTCCGATTGAATTCATGCCACAGTTTTGTCACAAGATCTGTGCTGAGTTAACGTGTTAAATTCTTCTCAATGCCTGACAAGAAATGAATGCCTGTACTTAAAACAGTAACAAGATGCCGTAGTTATGTTGAGGACCATGCAAGAAGACAAAAGCAACCACTAAGTAAAACGAACTAAACAAATGCATTGAGTTGGGTATGAACAGGTGTGGGCATGTCAGCAGACATTGTGAGAGCTGGAGAGACTCATGGAGGCATCTCCACAGAAAAAAGCTTGGTATCCTCCAACTGAGGAAACAGGCTTAGTGGTTGGAGGATAGATCCTTTTTTTTTCTTCCTTGCCACAGTTAATTTTCAAATCTCCAACATCCTATGGCTGTCTGTTTTTCTTCTTTTTCTTTTCTGTTTTTCCAGCTTTCATTCTTTTCTTTTAAAATGAAACTGGAGCTGGGGCGGTGATAGTGATAGATGGCTCAGCGCTCTAACACTTTATCCAATCCGGCGCAGATTTCATCCAATAAAGAATCACTTGTGCACTCTCAAACTAAATGGAAGTCAGGCAGCGGAGAGAAAGGGGCTGCCGTATGTTTCTGAGCAGCGAAAATCAAATTTTCTTAAAGCTGCCGCAGCAGTGGCTGGCGGAAAAGGCAGCAACAGCCATGACTGGCCAGGGCCACAATGTCTGCACACACAATTTAATCCATCACAGAGCGCCTGACACCATATCAATCAACCTTTCATCAGCATGCCCCCCCCCCACCCCGAAAAAAAAGGGAGAAAAAAAAACAATATTTCTGTTCAATCACCTCTGACTGAACCAAGCCTAAAACCCACTGACCAATGGGGAGGACCAGAGAGCGGCAGCTGGTTCAGAAATATTTTCACACGAATACAAGCATAAAGTCGAACATGTGCACTCTTTCTGTGTGTGTGTGTGTGTGTGTGTGTGTGTGCGTGTGCGTGTGCGTGTATGTGTGCGCGCGCCCAGCCAAAAATGGTGCTGTAAATGTTTGGGAATCTAAGCATTTGGTAATTAGATATGAAAAGGTGTAAAAAAAGAAAGTAGAAATCCACTGTGTGGACGGCTGATTGCTTAAACTCTTAAAATCATGACCACTGATAGAGAGATAATGCTCAGGTTATACAATGACAGCAATGACACACCATCAAACTGTCTGTCCTTCTTAAACTTTTACTGTACGACACCAAGCCACCACCTCTCCACCTTACCCCCTCCCATCGCTATCCTTTGTTCCGGGAATACAGTCCCTCTTACCCCCTCTGTATCCCACAGGCTGTGGCTCTAGTGGCCTATGATTTATAATTCATAGGGGCCGCTTTTATATGGGACCTTAGTCTACCTGATACCCTGCCACTGGGCCTGTCCTGGGACAGTGGGAGGGGGGCTCTTCATTACCCCTGGCACCGGAGGACTAACATGACACCCACCTCTTTGAAGCGCTGTATGTAAATGACACAAAATAATCTATTTTTCCCAGTCAATGCACTGAGTCTAGTTCCCGAAATGGATGCTGTATTTTTTTTTCTCCAACCGGCCATTTTGTTTCTATCAACTTGCTGTGATTCTCATCTTCTCTTATGGTATGTTCTCAGTCTTTCCGACAAACAAATGCAAACATTAAAGTGGAATACTTTCCTCACTGAAAACTGACCTGAACTTTGATTTTTTTTTTTCAGTTGAACCTTTGCTTTTTTCATGGACATGTGTGTCACGGTGTTCTTTCTTCCTCCAGGACCTGTAAAGCGCAGGTCTCAGCGTATCCACATTACTTCCTCTCTGGTTCACTCTCTGCTCTGACCTCCCTGCATACCGGAGAGGTCTCCAACCCAGGCTGTGCTCTGTGCGCGGTGCTCCTGGCCTAGGGCTCTGCTTGGCCTCTGTGCTCCACTGGCTCCCTAAACCCTGGTGGGGCTCCAAAAGGCCAAACACTGTACTTGTTGTGGATGCCCCACAACCCAACAGTGTCTCTGGTGCTGCGATGGGGGGGGGGCTTGTCCGATTGCCAGGAAGAGATCAAATGACAAAGAGAGAGCAGCTCAGCCTGGATCAGACGCGTGTGTTATTGTTGTTGTTGCTAAGTGCTCTTGACTAATTATTCCTCCCTCATTTGCAAACGGGGCTGCTGCTCATTTACATATCAATGGGGGCAAGCGGAGGGTATGATGTCAAGGGGTGCGGGTTAAGCGCGTGGCTAAGCTTGAGGAGCACAGAGGCCATCATCCCCTACAACAAAAAGCAACGCCACCCCCCCCCCCCCCCCCCATACACCCTCGCGCCTCCAGAACCCACAACACTACCATGACACCCCCTGCCGTGTTCGTCTAATAAACAGACATAACAGAATGGAAGATAGGCTGTTGTTTGGGCGAGGAGGGGGGTGCGGCTGACATAGCGAAGAGCTCTCTGTCAAATCAGCGGGTTGCCCCTGGATTAGTTTGGTTGTAACACAGCCCTGCGCTCCATGGAGATCATTTAGGCAATTATCAAGAACAAGGCCGGCTGCAGTGTTGAACAGCTCACTTCAAAGGCCTACACCCGACGAACAGTTACAGCACACTGGTCAATTTCCATACAAGACACCCCCCCCCCCCTCCCTGCTCCCCTTCACTCATTCCTCCTCTGCTTATGCCTCCAGGCAGTTTGACTGTGCTAATGAACATACAACCCCTCCCCACCCCAAACACACACACGCACTCCTCGCTACAGTATGATGAGAAGTTCATGATGCCGCCCGTCTGACACACACGGAGAAGCAGGCCCCAGTGAAGGACAACAGTGCCTCGTATCTGCCTCTATCAGCCGGGAGAAACTGAAAGGTTTTGGAATTTTTTTTCATCATGCAGAATATTCCTCGGCAATTTGTAAAACTGATGGGGGCGCTTGCATGGGGAGAATACATCCCTTCTGAAGTTAGAGCTCAGTGTCCTTTCAGATATTGATGGGAAAAGATTGAGGCACCAGACTGCGTCTGAATCATAAAAAAAGAAATAGCAACATTTTGTTGGTACAGATGCACATTTCAAATGAAGATACTTGCTTAAAGTTCCCCTTTTCCCAGTCAGCGCAAAGTATTTATTTTTCACTGGTGGCACCCCCTCGAGTAAGCGTGCACATCTTTAGTGAGTCTTGGTCAAAATAAACTATTTGACATAAACTAACTTTTTGCTAAAAGACAACAACACATTTAGCTGCAACCAGGCTGTAACACTGTGGATATGAAGCTCAAATATCATTTGAAGTTTATAGGCTTGCATTATTGGGATCACTGTCACAATCTTACAAGCATTTCGTATTTGTAGTAAGAGTTTTAGGAGGTTACAATATTTTTTTTAAGAAATAATATTAAACATGACTATGTGATTGATTAAATCAAACAAAACTGCTCCTGTTCAGTGTGTCTTGTAAATTCTGGGAAGTTTTTCACAGTGAGAAACAAAAAAAATCTTAAATTGCCAATTTTCTGACTCTCCGTCTCTCTGTTAGTAAAAGTGACTATGTCTGCTCATCCAGAGCCACTACAGAACAAAGCTCAACACTATTTCCAATTGTCTTCTCTCACTCTCTCTCTCTCACACACGCACACACACACACACACACACACACACACACACACACACACACACACACACACACAACAGGCTTGGTGGAAGTGGACTTTCTAATCAGACTGGGTCATGTTTTATTGTAAAGATCCAAGACAAACATACAAGCAACTAGATCCTCCACTCAGGATAGGGTTTCTAATCATGCACAATGAATTATTCAGCCTAGAAAAATCTGCCCTCCCCAAATGTTTATTGATGCAGGACAGACAGTGTCAGACATGGTGACATGGATATGGATGCTGCCATCAAAGTTCGGAAGGAGCCACAGGGTGAGGCAGGGGGTTGGCCCAGGTCAGAGAGCCAAGGATACCTAATGCGTCAGATGAGAGCAAAGACCTGAACCGTGGAGGTAATCGATTGACTTTGAGGATGCGGAGGAGCAGGGAGACATATGAGCCGGCGACGGAAAGAGACAGAGAAATTAAATGTAGTAAATGTGGAAGATCTGCACAAGAAGTCGACAAAGTTACAGGAAAAAAAACAAGTTGACTGCAGCGGGGAAGCTACTAGAGATTTCCTGTTCATGCAGTGCAGTTAACATAAGACAGACAGACGCTTTACTTTAAAGCAGCATTACATTTACATTCATTATTAACGCGTACATCAGCACATTATATTGAGGTAAATTATCCCTATGCTCATCTACTAGACAGTAAAGACGTCCCATCGTCTCTTATTCTGACAAGTCACATCCAGGTGAATGTAAAATTTCCCCCCTCTACACTGACCATCTTGTGATGGGATCACACCAGCTGAAAAACCTGTCAACATGTTGACATTGCGACCCGTAAGTACTCAGAAGACCTTACTACATTATTAGCAAATAAACACACACACACACACACACACACTCAATAGAGTGTGTTCAGAATCCATCGTTCCCTTCCCGATACCAATCCAATACCCGGACTTTGCATATAGGTCGATATGGAGTATTGAAAAAAAACGTATAGAACATATTTTTACCGATCTATGCAGTTTTATCATGGTGAAACTACTTTAAAGACATGGTATCGGATGAGTACATAGATTTGCTGACTCGCTGATGCCGAATGAGGCATTTTCGGCAATATCGGAGGCACTTAAGATACTGGTATCGGAACATCTCTAAAAACAATACCAGCCATCCTGTCGGGGCTGGTAGTAATGTGTTCCCAAAATGTAATAAATTCACATGTGAATATATACCGTCACAATCGTACTTTCTACATCCATGTCTCTCTTCTTCTCTATTCTTCCTCATTACATCAGAGAGACCATCAGGGAAATTGGCTATTTTGTATTTGTCTGAAAAGTAAAGTTGTTTCAATCTTTAATAATAAAAACAATAAGGATAGAAATATCAGACATCATGTGCAAGGCACGAAGGTTTCTTTTCAAAGCCTTGGAGATTGCGCGTGTATGTGAACGTGTGTGCGTGTGTGTGTGTTTGTGTGTGTGTGTCTGGGTGCCCTTTAAGATTTCAAATGGTTTAATGGTGATATTATTTCTAATTGAAATATTTACATCCCTTTCTTGAATCATGATCACATTTCTCCAAAATCCCTTGGCAGCCATTTCTAAAACAAATCACACAAATCATTTCTATTTATCTTAACCAGTTATTGGCCTTATTTCCGAATAGTGTTATATTTTTTATAATAGAGCTGTTGCTGTCGATAACTTAGTAGGAAAGAAAATTAAAATGGTCAGCCCAGCTTGTGAATAACTATGTTCTTTTTGTTTAAAACTATTATGCAGCTATCATTACTGAGAATAAGCACATGGTTGAATGGATGATAGGATGGTGATGAAAACATATGTTTATATCTGGGCACTCAAAGTTGCATCAGGACAAAGGTGTATTTACTTAAACACTCCAGATTGTTTCAAACACCTCAAACACTTACTAATTTGCAATGACAGTATGCATGTACACAAATTAATGAAGCGCTCCGTCCCCCTCAAGAACGACAGAGCAATGGTCAGGTAGAGATGCAGGGGACCTTAATGTTGCAGCTTCATAAAGTGTGCTCGAGTCAAGTGCATGCGTGAGTCAGTGTATTTGTTCATGTGTATGTGTGTGGGTGGGGAATTGGTGGAGGACTTCAGGTCTGTTAAGCCTTCCTCTCTCTGCGTCGGTTGCACTTTGATTTGAGCTGTTGGCTGGATTGTTCTAGAGAAAAAACAGCATTGTATTTAATAAATTGGTCACAAACTTTGTATGTAAAACCTGAATCTCCGGAATAAAATCTGAAATGTAGAGAAGTCGAAGTATGAAATAAAATATAAATCCAGCATTCAAGTTAAGCATTTCAATTTTAAGCAAATGTACTTGTTACTCACGACCACTGGATTCTGATGAAATGAATATCACTATGTGAGAATGACAGCGGATCCTTATTTAAACATCGCTAACTACAGCCATCGTTTAGCCTCTAAAGTCTAATATGCAGTCTTGCCGTTGTTGTTTTATCAGTGGAAGGCACAACATCAGCAGATGGGGGAGTTAAAGCATGACATTCCCGTGTGCCGTCTTGTCCTTTAAAAAGATCCGAGCTGGCACCTCTCTCCACAGACCAGCCCCAGGTCAATCATGCAGCCGACGCAACAGAAACTGCCTCCGTCCCCACAGGAGCACTCTGACCCTCTCATCTAAATATTGCATGAATTACATGTGCTGTGTTTCCTGTACCGAGTTAACCACTGCTGATAAAGACAGATGTTCCTCTTCTGCACAGGGATTTGCTAAATTTAGCTCCGCCAGATGAACATAACCTTCCTTCGCTCAACATGTCAGTGGGTTCATACTGTCGATGGGGAGCTCCTTCACCAGCGGGCCTCAAAGTTAATACGGTCTGGAGACTAACGTAATACTTTCTAGTATGTTACAACATATAATATTCTGTATTTAACTATGGGACCAGTCAATAGCTCAGTGGACTTTGGTCCAAATGATGTGCTGTGACATGGGGAGTCAAACAATCACTACGCTTCTCCCATCTCTCCTGAATCTCCCCCCTTTGAATATACGGCTCAACAAAGATGAAATGCGGTATCAAACATGCCAAATATTGTACTGTAATAAAGATGCTGGCATCATCTCAACTTTGACTCCGGGCTGTGATGGAAGACTCACTCACTTGTTCAATATGTGGCAGCTTTAAGGCGGGTTGAGAGTCGACGATTATCAGTTAATATAACTCCTGTGGAAATAGTGGCAGATCATTTTATAAATACTGACATTTAGACAACCAGTCCGTATGATCTAAATGCATTTGATTTATTGCCTGGAAGCAAGCTCCACATTATGAAGTGTAATCCCCCTGATCTATATCAGTAATTGTGGCGAATTACTTCTAATTATGGCAGCAGCATTGATAATCCTGTTAATACCAATCAGATAGGCAGTGGAATAAGAGTTAGGGAGGGCGAGCACGAAGAGAAAGAGGAGGAGGAGGAGATCGAGGGAGAACACAATCCTTTTAAATGGCGATGGGAGTTTGATCAGGGATGGAACATGATGAAGGTATAAACAAATGCACCAAACCATTCAAATGTAGGTAACAGTAATGACCATAATTACTACACGACTGCATAATTGTGGGCTTCGAGCAGCTTTAAAACATTATAATTATAGGACTACATGCCAGATGTTATGTTGGCTATATTTTTTTTATTAGCCATACAAGCGACATGGCTCTATTGATGTCAGCAAAGGCATTTTGTCGGTCCGTCAGATGAGATGCCTTGTACAGTCCCCAAAGTTTGAATCCAAATGATTTTGATGAGCCCCCAAATGCTGAGATTTGTCACTCTGATTGTTTTACCGTGTGTTAACATGATTAATTAAGAGATGTTAAGTACAACCATTTTGGACCATGGCCCTGCGGCGCTGGAAACCCTTTTTCACTATAGCAAAGGTGGAAACACCCTAAATGTACTTGGGCCATGCGCTTCGAATGTCAAAATTAAGCTTTACGTATGTCTGTTAAAGACCAGGCATCAGGTCAACCTGTTTTTATGATTTCTATTCTTAATCTGTGCATATTTATTTTCCCATTTATTTATTTATTAGGCTGATAAGAAACTGGGTCTGAGTCACAAGGTTTGTGTGAATTGATGGACAGGCAATGTCTGTTACTGTCCTACCGCCCTCTGAATGATTACACACTTCCATTCTATTCAGTGCTCAGTCCCCCCCCGCCCCCCCTTCCCCTGCCCCACACAGAGATGCTGCAAAGAACTGATTATTTTAAACATGAGGCTGGACGGGATCTGATGGAAGGGCGGTGATAAAAAGGCAACATAGAAAATGGATGAAAGACATAGAAAATAGATGCAGATCAGCAGCGGAGGCAAATCCCTCCTGTGTCCATCTAAATGAGTCCGAAGGGGACCAAACAAAATGGCCTCCCCTTGCCCATTTACAATTCAAGTAGCCCTGTCACACAGCATGGGATTAAATCTCCTACATTTCATAAAATATCCTGCATTGTGCCCATAATGCTTCATTAGCGTCCTTAAAGGGAGCACCGCAAGACAGGACTGACATGAGTGAAATAAGTGAACGAAGAGTGTCTAAAGGAGAAAGTTAACTTTCTCTTATTTCCTCTTTGTTTGCCCGAGGTAGGATGTTAGTGGAAGAGAGAGGAAAACTCAGGCAATGCTTGAGCTCCTTCATCCTGCTTATTACAGTGCCGCCCCGGCTCTCTGTCCTCAAGCCTTTCTGCGCCTCACATTTTAACTACACCTGTCATTTGCGGTCCAGTCATTTTACCTCTCTGCTCGGCTTTCTTTCCACCCGCTTACAGGGACTGCTAACTGGGCCTGTCTGTCATGCTGGCTGGGGCTGGATCTCAGGCTGAGGCTGGGGTGGAGGCAGATTTAGGCTCGGATGAATGGTGGGACTGGGGCAGGCGAGGGCGGAGTGGTTTTGAAGGGGAGGGTAGTAATGAGCTTGCGGCAATGCAGGGTTATAGGAACACTGCGTGGTTCTTCCTCCACTGTGAGGCATCCATCTTAACAGCTGCGGAGATGAAGGGAGAGGAGATCTGTTTCACTCTCTCTCTTCCCGTTTCATTCATTTTCTGTCTTCTCGTGTTTCATGTCATATTTCATGGACTTCAGATATAATTCACATTGATACATCGAGCCGAGAGTGAGTGAGCTGCATTCTGACTGTATATAATGATGTCAATATAGAGGGAATCAGCACACTACATAACAAACTAGTGGATATAGACAGTAAGGGAAATGAAAGAAGACATGTTGTCTTAGGATGCAGAATGTAATCAAAAACATAATTACCTGTGCACAATACCAGGCACCCCACATACATTTATATGAAAAACAAAGCTGTTCTCAATGTGAGTAACTGCTTTTTGCAATATTTCTGAGTCAGCTTTTCACTGTGGGTCCTCTTTACTTTGAGGGCTTTTAATTAGGCTATGTGCACTTTAGGGTTCCGCACAAGGAGACTTTAATTAATTAGCTGAGAATTAGTATGCAAAACAAGAAACATACAACCCCAAGCAAAGTGCAGCCGAGTAAAACAAATATGTAACAAAAGTGTAATATCTGATTGTGTCTATATACAGACATGTTAATGGGTAGAATTTAAGTTTAAAGGACCCCTCCAGTCACGTTTTTAAGTATATAAAACAAATCTGGTTTGCCTAATATTTTGTTTAACATTGTTGACCCAAAAATTCTTTTTAATAAAACTCCTCTGAAATAGGGCTGGAAACCATCCACTCTCTCTGCCGTCCTTTCGTGGATGCGCTGCCTCTGCGTGCACTGGAAGTTTCCTGGTTTCTGTGCCCTACGTTTGCATATTCGCGATTGGTTTTCTGTATTTGTGAAATAACCAAATCTGTCTCGCCAGGATTCATTTCAATTTCAAATTTCAGAGAAGTGCACAGAAATCTCCCACTCCAGGAGAGGAATGTGATAACACCTCTAAAGTGATGAGATTTGCTCAGATACAAGTCCCTATAGTCCATGTCAGACATTTTAGAGGACAGAAACAGTAGAAAAACACTTTTTTTAGTGGAGGGGGACTTTAACAACGGTCTACATTTAAAAACATTATCACCAAAAAACCAAAAGTGTAAAAAAATATTCCATTGACTGAAATGCACTGCCACTAACTTCAGTCAAAAGCAGATCATGGCAATAGAAATGGAGAAGCAGAGAGGTAGAAAGTCACTCGTTAGCTTTGAACCATCCCCGAACACTGACGACTGGATAAACAGAGAACCAAGAGGCAGCGTGTCAGTTTCCTCCCTGCCAGCTACCTTCCTGGTGTGTTGCTTTATTATTTCATTAAGTGTAAATCCTGTCAGTGCCATTCCACCCCCAGCCCAGTCCAATCCTGCCACTCCACCCTTAGCAGGTTAAATTATAATTTAATTACCGAGCCTTAGCTGCATAAGCTGCTTGGGAGCACTGGCCCCCCAGAATAATTTGAAAAGATGGTGTCTGCCCTCATCTTCCTGCTCCTGATCCACCAGACCTGGGTCCCCTGGAGGCCCACTTCAATATCCCAACTAATTATCTTCCTCAGATTGGGCACCTATTACAGAGAAATATCAGTAATTAAGTTGGAAGGGAGGGGGAAAAAAACCATATTGTTTGAGAAATCTTTAAAGGACTTTTTCTTTTCTCTGCGAGCTGGGCAGAAGCTGTAGGTGGGCCCTCAGGAGCTGTTTCTCAAGCTAGTTCTATCACAGACTTTACTATATCTGCGCTGCAGCCGTGTCACTTTAACAGGGTCCTCTAACCACATTGTAACATCCTTTGAAATTGATGCCCAGACCCTGTGTGCTATGTCACCACATCACAGCACAGGCAATTGTAATCAATCAGATTCACCGTGCACACAATTTGGCCAAAAGAGTAAATTAGTTAATCAGTGGTAATTCTTCATCTTAAACAGCTCGGTCAGCATGAGACATTAGTTTTACCGTCAAACTGCAACACTTGCCGTTTTTGTAGTATTTTAAATTGCACAAAGTAGTTATTATTAGTTATCCGCTTTCATCACATCATTTGGCAAGATGTTCACAGCTGGCACGCTGTGTCAGTTGAACAGAACGGCGCCGGTTGACACTTAAGCAGCAGCACAAAATAAGCAGGTTTCCCCACCCCAGTCTCAGGGAGCGACATGGTTTGTACATGTATAGTAAAGTGATGCGTGGAGGGGGGGGGCCTCTGTGAATCTGTGACGGTGATGTTGTGTCAAACTCTTAGATGCAAGAAAAACAAACCTGTAAATCAGCGTTGACAGTCTTTGAGAGGGACAATGACAACTATGTTTTATTGTGTTGCGAACACAGAAGAAATATCTTTTCATATGAACTTCCTTTGTCTGCATTTATTTGAATGTAAATACAACTCAGCCAGTGCTGGTTTATTATTCCTTGTCAGATGATCTCTCGCCAAGGATGAATCATTTATGAGGGGAATTTATTTTCAAAGAGAGATAAAATCATAAACTCTTATGGCACAGGTTGTAAAAACACCATATAATCACTTCTGTCCCAGAATAACGGTGTAATTTTCTCTGAACTAATTTGACACCACAAAATGGGGATTTTCAACCAAAAAAGGCATTATACGAGACGGCGGGGAAATGTAATTTGAAGAAAAATCAGAGATCTAATACAGTTTATAATACCACTGAAAAGCAGAAAGCACTAATTTGCCATTCATACTGCTTTTATAACATAACTACAGTTTAGTTTAACTCGGAGTAACCATGTCGGAGTATAAAGAAACCCGCTCCACATGAACGGGACCCTTTTAACACAGATTTTTTTTCCCCTTGTGAGACAAAGATAAGTAAATACAGAGGAGATAATGAATAGACTGGAAAATGAGCGTTGCCACTCTGCACTGTTCAATCTTGGGGACAATTGCAGCATTTTGGGTAAAATTGCTTGCAAGCCCCCGAACCCCCTACCGCCACCACACCCCTATGCCCATCACACACACACACACACACACACACACACACACACACACACACACACACACACACACACACACACACACACACACACACACACACACACACACACACACACACACACACACACCCCACTCTCATCCCATCCCATAATCCTTTGGCAAAGCCCTCTCTGTCCATGCGGACCCCCCACCCAGAGGGACCCTGCCAAGGCAAATTAGAGAGGGGGGCGGAGGGGTGGCTTTTGTTTCGCAGCACTCCGAAAAGAAAAGAAAAATTCCAAATTATTTCTTGAGCTGGAGCAATTTGACATGCTGTGATAACTGCTCTGTCAGAAACTTCTCTGACATGTCTGAAAGAGGAGAATTTTCTCCCACAAAACCAGGGCTCCATTCACAAACTGCCCTGAAAAGAGCCACAAACTCATTAGGCTGTTTAATTACACCCTGTTGGTCTCTCTCGCTCTCTCTCTCTCTCTCTCTCTCTCTCTCTCTCTCTCCATCTATATCTCTCATCTCTGTGAACGTAGAGATAAAAACTAACTGGCCCTGATAGAAGAAGTCCTGGCTCTCAACGGAGCTTTCTATTTCACTCTTTATTTTCCATACATCCCCCTCTCGGCAAGATATATCTCATCTGCCTTTTACCTTGTCCCTTCCCTTTGGTGCCTGGCCTTATTTCGTGCCTACAAGAACAATCTCTCCTCTCCCGCCCTCCCTGCTCAATCTACCATTCTCTCCTCTGTATTTTCTCCAAAACCAATAAGTTGAGGTTGTTTTCTCGCTGTTCTCGTCAGCCCTTTGTATAGATGGCCCACTTGTGTTCTTAGGGGAAGTGATGCTGTTTGACCACAGTTTACTCGCCGCCTTTCCCCCATGCTTGCAAACAGTTACTTTGTGGAGCCAGAGCTGGCCACTATAGAATGTACAATCACAGAGAAGCAGCACATAAGCAATCAGAGTCACTGACAGAGGGAGAATGTGCTGTTTATCTCCGGGTGTCTTAGCAGATGAAGAAAATGGATTCTACCTGGCAAATGAAAACTGAAGTTTGTGTGTGGCAATGTTTTCAAAGCACAAAGGTAAAAAAAAAAGAAGAAAAGACATCACATGAGACATTGCTGTTATGCGTTTGTTGAATTTGTAAATGCAATTTTTTCACTTTCACAAACAAGAAGCTCTTTGATTAATCCGTGTCCTTGTGTTTCCTGTCAGCTAAAGTCCCTGAACGTGATTTTAGTTCCTCAACTTCGAGGTTGGGACATCACAAGGGGTTGTTAAATGTACAGACAGGTTTAAGAAACACACCTAAAAAACGTCCCATCGTTTTGTTCCCCCGTATCTGAAAGCCGCAACACAAATCCGTGATACAAATCTTGTATCAATGTGTCAGTGTTGGTTTTCAGAACCGTGAGAACTAATCGCGAGTGTCAGGTAAGCGAGTACAAACTGGAGATTGTTCACTGTTCGGGAAAGTGATTTTTTTTATCGGACCTGCTTTTGCTTTCACGAAACAACACTGTCGTTGTGGCCAGACACCACCATCCTTCAAAAACAAAACACACTGACATCTTTTCAAGACTTGAGCACTAAACAGGAAATTTGAGTTTTACAGATCCAATTACAGTGCAGGCTTTGTCTCACCTCTTGCTGCTGCACCATGCAGCAATCCATGCAAATGGAGCTCAACATCTCACTCTGCCCTGTTCGTGCAGGGATGTCAGTCATTATTCTTATCTGAAGGAGAATCATCCCTTCCCCCGCAAAAAAAGAAAATCTCAAAACATATTCGTTGCACAGTTTTCTCAATAACTTCTGCATTTGTTGTGTTTTTGACAACACTCAATATCTAAATCAAATTGTGTCACTCAATACCTTTCTGGCACCCTTTGAGATCAATGTATTTTACATTCTTCATTCCTCTCTGCCAATATCAATGATGGAAAAATATCAATAATGACAGCTACATTTGTATCTGTATCATTTCAGCAGTAAAATCTATTCCTCTCCTGCCCTCTACTCCCTCTTCACCCGCCAGCAGCTACACAGCTCATGTTCAGCCAGGCGCGCACAGGATATTAGCTTCTCTACCAGCAAATTTGCTTTTCACATCTATTTCTTTCTTCTTCTAACCAGTTCTTGGATGGCTTGTTATTGAGCTTAGTGTCCACAAATGCCATTGATCCAAGCCACAACTGGGATCCATACTCGGGCACTTTAACACTCTCTCAGCGTGTTAGTAATACTAATCCTGCTCCACCGGCAGGCCCATTGATTTTATAGATTTCCCCCAAAGTTGTGATAATGATATATCATTGTTAAATTTGGTAGAACAAACTGCTTTGCCAATCTATCAATGCGTACAGGGGCTCTGATTCACTGATGGCCTCCAAGTCCGGCAGCATACATATAACACTTTAGATTTCACCGTCTACCTTTCTCTCTAATGTGCACCAATGGAGGCAATCAATTTCACACACACACACACACACACACACACACACACACACACACACACACACACACACACACACACACACACACACACACACACACACACACACACACACACACACACACACACACACACACACACACACACACACACACACACACACACAGGCTTTATCATAGGTACTACCTGCAGGGGGCAGGGTGTGATGGGTGGCACATGACCTGAAGTACCTCCAAAACACACAAATTACAGAGACAGGACTAGACCTGCGGAGGGGAACAGCAGAGAAAAATGAGAAGAAAAATGTTTACTGTGAAAGCGCGCTCATATTAGAGCTGATGAAGCATTGGGGAGTGAGGAGCAGGGAGCAGAGCAGGCAGAGGTGAAAGATGGGAGTGGTGGGGCTGTGGGGTGGGGGGGGGGGGTAGCAGAGGGATGAGCACAGGGAATAGTGAGGCCTGGAGAGAGAACTAATGGGCAACATGGCAACAGTTGAAACTGGAGGCGCATTGAGGCAGCAGTGGCCTGACACAGCTGAAGGCCTCGGAGGAGTGCCGGGCCTATTAGAGCAAGATAAGGGCCTGTTTGGAGAAAGCATCCTCTCAATGGTGCACTGGCGTGGGCATCAATTAAGGATAGAAAATATGACATGGAAGTAGGAGTGCATTAAATAAAAACAACAAACTGCCAGGCCTGCTGCCCTCCCCTCTGAAGGACTGGGAATGGGCAGAGAGCATCAGCGCTGAAATATGGTCGATTTATTCTCCACAGCATTGTGGAGGTGGGGGGAGTTTATGATGAGGTGCAATGTAAAGGGTAGAAAAGAAATGAGTCTGGATGCCTTCTGGACACAGAGCTGCACACGCAGATGAAAGATGAGAGACACGGAGACTCACCAAAAAAAAACTCAGCAGCAATCTCTACGAGAAGAAGAAAAAAAATCTTGCCGGTAGACGACTGCTGTGATAACTAATTTAGCTTTAATTCAGCTTCCATTTCTTCCCTTTAAGCCTACAGGCAGGATGTGATGTGCCAGGCTGCTTTGGCCTAGATTCTTTACGGACATGGAAGCAGCAATCACATCATTTGACCCGTCTGAGAAATCCAACCGAATTAGAAAAATGACACGCTAATTGGCGACAAATCCTGTAAACGATCCCTGCACTATCACAAACTTATTTATTTTTCCTTCTGTCTAAAGAGGTCAGGCCCGGCCATCTCCCACAGGGTGTTTTACATCCTCGGCCCAGTGTCCTCACGAGGGGCTTCTCGACTGCCCTCTGGAAGGAGGTGTGGGTGGCAGACGGCCTTCACGGAAGCACCAGTAAACAACAATGAGCTGAACTGACACATGCTGCTGTTGAACGGGGGGAAACAGTGAGATTCTCCTGTTTTTGTTTTGAATGTATGTAGGCTTTTCTTTTGGTTCGGTCTGGGTTAATGTGATTTCTGTTCCGCCTGTCGGTTCCAGAGACCCAGCTTTGTGAGCAGTGGTCAGGTGAAGCCTGGACTCGGCCCCCTATGGCTATTAGTGTGGAAATAAGACAACCCAATAAACAGAGATAGGCTTGATGTGCACAGGTCACTGCACAACCAGCCGTCAAAAAGCATCTTACCCTACAGATTGTTAAAGCGATAACATGCAGGCGGAATCTGAGCACCTTGATTACCGATCACTCTCGGTGAGCAGATATCACACAGATTCAAAAGCAGTGCCAGCTCAGATGTGAGCACGTCCACATTAGATGTCGTGGATGTGAAGATCTTCTGGCTAATCGGCCCCAAAAGAGACAACATTGGAATAGTTTGCTATGTTTAGGTTAAATTCTATCTATTTACGGGATACCTTTTCTGTGTCTCCACCACTTTACCGCTGCATTCTCTCCTGCTCTTTAGGAAGCGCTGAGAGTGGAGCCGGCGGTAACTCTTTGAGGATTTGACTTGCAAAAAGCATCTCATATATAGTTTATGAAAAAAAGCAAAAGTTGCCGTCACCTCACTCCGAGCATGTTAGTTTTATTTACTTATTTTTAGACTTTCACTAGTTAGGGAGAGGCATACCTGTCTGACTACATCTATACAAATACAGACAGACCGTGTCCTCATAGTCACAACTGTTCTATTCACGTTAAAGAATCTCGGGTGACATCTTCAGCTGACTCAAAGAAGCGGCGTTTTGTACTTTACCCCCTAAAGAAAGAACACAAAATGGGGGTAGGATTATTTTTTTTTTAAATGCAGAAAGTGCCATCATAACATTGAAATAATATTGGGGGAAAAAAGATTCAGAAAAGAGCCTGTCACCATGTGTCAACTTGATCCACCCTGCGGAAACCTCCTTTTGTTACTGGAACATACGGAAGAAAAGGGGAGTGTAGGAAAATTACCCTGCGTAATTGTCATCCTGATCAAGGACAGCGATGGCAGCCGAACAATACAACCTTTAATTCATCAGAACTCAGTATGAGCTGCAGCTGTAATGCCAGAAAATATTACAATAAATAGTGACAGGGAGCAAGGGAATCAAACACTCTGCTGCTGAATGGTTTTGTTGACTGCGTGAACGGAGAGTGACAGAGGGAGCGTGTGTATGTTTGCGTGTGTGTTCATTCTAATGACAGGTAAAAATGACATTGAGGTTTTTTTGACTATGACTGTAAAGGGCATGGGAAGGAGCGAAGTGTCCGACAGGCCGGCTACATGCTATTCCACGTGTTAACGCATGTTGTGGCTCCGGGATGAGCCTCCTCTTCTCCCCGTGTCCACGGCACAATGTTGAGCTGAGGCGGCAGCTTTGGTGTTTGGAGTTGATGGTGTGGGGTGACAGGAGAAAGCCTCTTTGACTCCATTATAGATATCAGCAGAGGCGCTTTTTGAGAGTCAGCAACATGCTGACCAGAGGAGAACCCGTCACCACACAATACGCGTGTGTCTGTGTGCAAAGGAGATGTCTGTCAGGTGTTGGGAGTAGGGGGATTTAACAGGGGGAAGTCACGTCTGTGCCAATACAACCTACGTCTCCATGACCAAAATATTCCCCTTTTTATTACCTGGATTTACAAAATATAAACTTTTTTTAAATTATAAATTATACATTGTGCTGTTTGACATAAAGGACTTTAACATAACATGAGAAAAGTGTACTGATTTGGAGCCTGAGAATGTGGGCAAGCATCGAGTACCAACATTTCTGTCTCCAGTGAGCTGCTTTAAAACGTTTCGTTACCCAGGCCAATTCATATCATGGGAAGTTACACATGGTATAGCCTGTATTTAATTATATTTATTTGACTATGATCAATCCAAGTGCAAGTATTTCATTTGTACTGACCACATCCACTTGGCAGTATCAAACTATGTAGTTTGTTTGTTGACAGTCAACACACACACATCAACGCTCTCTAGCCTCTTTTAACCAAAGATCCCACCGTATTACTGTCGAGAAGACCCCTCACTATGCAGAATTTCACTTATTCACACTGAACCAAACAAAGAGGACATTGTGCTGCACCCATGTGATGTCAGATAGCATGACAGCGTGACGTGGGACAACAGCTATGACATATTTCCCGCCATTCCAGCTCTCCCTTTTACACAGACGTCGATTCAGTTCTGTGACAACTGTACCTCGGCTGTTCAGACCTTATATACAGAGAGGCACGGCGGAATAAAGCCGCAACATTCCTGTCTTGAACGGGCTGTGTAAAAGGAGCGTGACCCTTTGACCTGCAGCTTTTTAATCCAGCAGAAGCGTTCAACTTCACTGACAGACGATGTGTGCCCTCCCCAGACCAGGCAGGCTCTGATTAGCTTCCTCACCATAACAGAACCTTTGCTTAATCTGCTTGTCCCCGACTTGCCTCAGCTCCGTCTCATTCTTTCCCCGCAGACAGTGAAGGCAGCTCCTCTACTCCCTCCTACTTATCTCTTGAAACACCACGGCAACTCAAAAATGTTCTTCTGAGCTTCCGTGAAATTTCTGTGAAATTAGCGAGAAGTGCTCAAGTCTGTGTGCAGAACCTCTTCTCACCTTGAAAATGAGCCTGTGCATTTACTCTGATACAGGTAGAATGGACATCACCAAGACATGGCAGCTGAAGAGGTACTATAGTTCTTGTGAGGGATCAAATCGTCCTCAACACCCCCTCTTTATTACCCAGACTACTCCACCGGAGATAGTGAGGGGCTTCATTGTGCAGTTGATAGAGCATCTCTCATTAGCTCCGTGTGTGGAGCAGAGTGAAGCCAGGGCAGGATTTTTATGGCTAATCTGATATATGGTGTGAGGACACTGCAGTCTGGCCTCAGACAGAGTTACAGACAGAGGTCACTGGGTTCCTGGTCAGGGACCGACATGGATGCACATAAACATGCTCAGACATGCATTGATCGCACAAATAGACTGAAAGCTTTGTAATATTCCTAAAAATGTCTATTCATTTCAAATTTCTATTACATCGAGATATTGATTTGATCTTATTCAACAATTTAGCTTCCAAACTTACATTTACCGGCTTATAAAACACGTGTAAAAAGCTATTTGAGGGCACAAAGGTCACTAAGCACCCACTGTGGCCTAATACCATAATTTGCACCTCCACATATGGGTTCTCCGATTGTGCCATTGAACCCACCCTGAGCACACCCACACACAGTTGCAGATAACAAGGACAGGGCGCAGTGCTGACTGACGCTCAGTGCAGGAGCTCATTATCACCTTCCACTGGCTGTGAATGGCTTCCTCTCCTGCGTACCACCCTGACTGTGGGCTACTGTAGCCATCCACAGAGAGCTCCCATCTCTGCGGCTGGCTACAGTAGCCCCTTCCTCTGGTTTGTCTGGGCTTTGCTTGGCCCTGGGCCTCAGCACCAGCCCTCTCAGCATTACGGGAACTGCTCTCTAACATGAAGACATGAGCCGAGAAGGGGGCAACTCTACCAGTCAAAGCTGGCAGGTATAATTGCACTGAAAATCACTCTAAATCTGCTCCTAAAGGATCCCAGGGCACGGAAAATGTCAACCCCAGTCCCATACAGTGAAATATGTTAAGAGTGGTGTTGAGCTTTACACAAACCCACACACACACACACACACACACACACACACACACTCTTTCGCAGTCTCACAAGCACAAATACATACTGCTCACACTCTCCCACATTCGATTACACACTCACAAGGAGCATGTGTGTACATTGTGTGTAGATAGATACGCACACATTTACCAGCGAGAGGACAGATGAAGCCGTAGGGCTGATTCTGCAGGTTTTCCTCTCGGCATCAAGTCCACTCAACTGAGAAGACATTTCCTCATTAGCCAACCTCAGCTTTAGACAGCTGTGGGGCTGAGAGTGTTCATGACTGTATATATGAAGGTGTGCACAGTGTGTGTGTGTGTGTGTGTGTGTGTGTTAGAGAGAGAAAGAGAGGATCATAGTGTACAGTATTTGCGAGTGTGTGTAAAAGAATGGAGGCTCAGAAAGAAGAAAGAGGTCCACCACTGCGCAAAAGAAGCAGATAAGAAAAACAATCAAATCACGGCGTAACACACTTTCAGCGGGTACACTCCAGCAGCAGCGAGAGGTCTGCCAGCGTGACCTGCATCTCTGACCTATCATCTGTGCGCTGCTCCCCCTGACTGCCGGAGGTGCTGGGCTGTGCGTCCTATCGTTTCGAGCGCAGGCCGGGCTAGGTTCCTGGGCCAGACAGAGAGTCAAGGCCAGGGCCAGAGCTCGGAGAGAGGTGCTACATGTTTTAGCATGCCCTGCCCCACCACAGAGCAAGAAAGATGAGGGGATATGTGAGAGATAAATCACTAAGTGCCTCACCTTGGGTCAGCGATCACACCAAAGGCCACTGGCAATCTCTGTTTGAAGCACTGCATTTGCTGCTTCAGGGCTTTGCTCTCTGGCCTTGCTATAAATCAGCATACACCATCACAGCCGCATCTTTTTCTCTGCATCCCCCTCCTAACTGAAGGTGCAATATTACAAGTTCCTACAGTAAACACTGCAAAATACAAGAAGGCAAAGAAATATCATGTAAATGAGGTTTTAATCTGTATCAATGCTCGAGCTTTTTTTGTATTATCCATTAAATATTATCTATAAACCAATTAGGGGAATATATATTAAATGTAATGAAATAGTTAGAATCCATTAATACAAAAAGTCTGGGCACAGGAAGCATGTGTAGTCAGTCAGTGCCTGAAAAAGTAAACAGACCATTTGGATGCATGACAGATTAATTTGACTATGCTCATATATAAATTCTAAATAACAGAAAAGCAAGCCTTTGGTAATATGTTAAGTTCCAACAAAGATTAAGAAAATAATTCAAGTTTAAACTACAGCAGTAACGCTTACTGATCCATTTGATGAAAGCTCTAATCCCAGTGATGGTGTCCCTTCATGGCCTCTGACACAAGTTCCACTTGGCCAAAAATAGAGGCCACATTGTCAACATTTGATAAAGCAGTATCGTCACCATGTGTTGCCAAACATGGATCGCGAACCAACATTTCCTGAAGAAGAAAAAAATAATGTGTAAATAAGGTTTTCCTTTTCCATCTACCTGACCTGAAAACCAGACAGGTTTCTTTTTGCCCTTCCTCTGGCTGGATCATTTTCTATTCCTAATATGAAAAAAAAAACCACTTCTGCTGAGAGAGTCACTGAAGGCTGGCTATAATAATGTTCTGTATTTTTGAGTGTGGATTTAAGAGTTAGACATTTTGGTCACAATGACATGGTATAGTATTATAGTATAATTATCATTATGTTTTAGAATTAGTTTTCATTGACTACAAGCAAAATAAAATGCACTAGCGGGGGGAAAATACGTAGATGAAACTAAAGTGGCTAAAAAACTGTTTCCTGTATCTAAAGGCAAATGCTCTTTCACTGAGGTCTCAACCCCCCCCCCCCCCCCCCCCCCCACTGTTTTGAGACCCTCGCACAAAATTAAGCACACCAAAAAGCCAAAGACTGAATATGATTAGCTTTCACCCTGCATCTCCTCGACTCATCTGAAGAACTATTTGTGACTTAAGTCAGCAAACCCGGAATGGTAGCTTCAGAGACCGTCTGCATTGTGAAAAGGTGGGCTATAAAAAAAAGGAGAAATCCCACTTAGGGAGCTGGCTGCCTGGAAACTCTCTCTGTCCCCAGCCTGTCCAAAAGACAAGTCTGTCAGGCTTGTACTGCCTTGAGTGTGACTGTTCTCCTTCTTTTCCCTTTCCCTCCTTCCCTCCTCAGGTGTCGTAATGGCAGCAGACCAGGCCTTGATGGAGGTGAGATGGGAGTAATAAAGAGTGATCCATGGGGAGCAGTGTGGGGGTGGTGCATGTATGGTATTGCCATATCACTATGGAACAGCAGGCCTCTGTGCTGCAGGAGAGTGCTTTTACACTAAAGGAATGCTGCAGGTGATACATACAATTACATGACATCTGCAACTCTGACAGGCTGACACCCACAGCCGACTGCGGCCATGTGCGGGTGTAAGTGGGGGATAGCAAACTTGAAAAACAATAGAATATCAAGTGAAAAGACAACATGCGAGTGTTACAAAAAAAACAGGTGGAAAAAAAAATGAGGGTCCAGATTTATTTCCCACAAAAATGAACATCCTATTGGAACTGGAAAATCAGTTGTCTCACTCTCAAAGGGATCTGCATCAGCCATTCAGACTGAATCCTAAAAATAATCAGAACAGTTGGGGAAGAAGAATAAAGAATTTTAAGGAGGAAAAATACCCCGGCACAGTTTGGCTTCAAATGTGGTCATGATTGAGGGAAAAAAAAGAAAAAAAGAACGGGGGGGGGGGGGGGGTTAAGAAAGTGTCAAAGAGAGGGAGAGAGTAAGTAAGAGTAATTTTACTTCTTCTATTAACCTGACGTGATTACAATAGCCTAAAGGGCTGCCTTATTTCATGGAATATTAAATTCAAATGCAGCTCAGAGGAAGGACAGTCGTGAAGAGGGGGAAGGGACATTATATCCTCTCAATGAAGCCTCAGCAAGTGTCTGTCTAGTGGCCGACAGCCCTTCACTGATGGAGCAAACAAACACTCGGTTGTTATGTTGTGTGTTCTGCTACATAGTGTATATGATTATAACTAAATACTAATTCATACAGCAATAAGACCTCAAAAAGCTATAACCTGAAAACCTGCCGTCACGTCTCTCCTTGTCTGGAGTGTCCATGAAAACAGATAGCACATAAAAAAATTGCATCAAAAGTTAATATAGCAAATCCTTATGATATTTCCTTTCAGACTGCAAACAGATCATCTTTAAAATAAACTTTTACTGCTCGAAATATTGCCAGACATAGGATTTAAATGTTGCTGCTGTGAGTACCATATTACAAGAACTTATATCAGCAGTTTTAGCGGTGGTCCTAATGGAAGGCTATTTTAAATTGTTCAATCCTAAGCCCAAATAAATAAGTAAATATTATGATTTTTCAGTTCATTCACAACAGGCCAGTAATGTCAACTGCAGGATTTCAGGGAGGCAATTGATTTTTTCAGGCATAAGGTCAATTTTTACGGAAGAATGGATTCAAGCTGCAGCGAAAACAGTTGTTCTACTTTAGGAACCACGGGAAAGCATGTGACCAACACAGATTTAATGGCTAGTGGCTTTTTACCTTGTTACCATCGTATTTAGTGTAACACAGGTCACCTTTGTGCACATGCAGCAGCTCAGTTTGTATTTCAGTTTGTTCTTTGTTCCCCTGTGGCACTTAAACATCGCCAAGTCTATATAACAGGACAGTGCATGCAGGTTTCATATTGTATATCTGCTAACACATGATGTAGTCCCATCATGCTGTTCAACTTTTACAGGGACAATCCTGTGGTGTAGAGGTTAGCCAACTGGTTCAGGGTTTGAACGTGACGATCAGCTGGGGCCTTTCTGTGTGGAGTTTGCATGCTCCCCTCCGTGCCCACGTGGGTTTTCGTCTACTCTTAATAGCTCTACACCCTAAAGTGCAAGAATATATGTATGAAGGATAGTTTTTTCTCTACGGCTGCTTTCAGACATTCCCTGAAGTCTGGACATTGTCCTGAACTTCTCCAGATGTATGTACGTGAGAACGCTTCTCCTGCCATCCCCCAGTAAATTGTCAGGAAAAAGTCAGAGTGAGCCCAGGTGACAATACAGCAGGAAAATCTCGGGAAGATTCACAGTGAGCGGGTGCTCGTTTCTCCCTTGCTTCATTTTCTACAGTTTAAATTAAATGCATACATTTCATGATAGTAAAATCCATTGAAGCAGAAGCAGAATCATTCATAAGTTGTAATGGCTGTGTGATGATGGCAGGTCTATGCAAGCATCAACAAAATTAATCTCAACAACTTTATAGCTGAGTATAAAGACAGTGCAGAAAAACACAGCTTCTAAAACTCACTGGAGCGTTCAGACAGCGATGGAAGTAGTGCAAGATTGAATTGTTTGGCCAAAGCTGCAATTTGCCAGTTTATTGCAGAATTTACAGAGAAGAGTTAAAAACAATAATTATAATCTGAGGTTGAATTTAATGCATACGATGGCTATATTGAAATGTCTTTAAGCGTGAAGGACAGAGTGTATGAGAGGTGCGTTTAAGTGTGGATGTCTTAACAAACACTTGCCTGAGAGGAGAAGGCTGCCTCCACTAGGCCGTATCTAATTCATAGCAGGCCTTTCCTGGAAACAATCACTGGCCGACATTTTACTGTACTGTTTTACCAGCTGCACGCATGCATTAAATGTGGCCGAGACGCCTAAATCCAGGAACTTGTTAGTGTTAGATTTTAAGCCTGGATGATGGCTCTATTTTAAAGTGAAAGTGAAATGTGTATTTGTTGAAGTTTGATTTATTCTTTACCCTTTGACTTCCCTGACTACAGGTTTGAGGTACAAAACTATTCCATTCCTATCAAATCACAATCACAAGTAATAGAATCTATTCAAAAATGACAATGACGTTTAAAGATGCCTACATCAGGGTGATGTGTATTTGTAAATTAGAAGCATTTTGCTTTTATTCAGACATTTTCCATAAAGGAATCACTGTCATTATTAATTTTGAACATGATGTTTGTGAGGAAACCTGTGTTATGAATGCTACGGAATGTTTATGTCTAATCAATAATGATTACTAATTTAAAATTAATTAAATGAGGCTTCAAGTTACATGAAAAGTAGAAACTCTAAACAAGAGGAATTCCACAGCTCATTCCATAAAGCAAATTAAAGCTATTTCATATATATAAACCTTTTTTGTTGCAGGCCAAATTTACCATTTAGTGGACAATGGGGCCTGAATGGCAGCATAGCATCGTGGTGGTAACGGAGGACTTGTGCTGTTACCAGCAGCACCATGTCTGCGTGGGCCTCTGTCTCAAGACACAGCCATTCTGCATTACACTCAGCAGCTCACTTTAAAGAATTCATTCCATCTCCTGGAAAAAGCTGGACTCGTGATGCCTCATTTCACAAATGTACCTCCGCCACTTCGTCCACAGTTTTATGCCACTTGATCGTTGTGAAAAACAGAGCAGCACTATAATGTTGAGGGGAAATGAAGATAGAAGGAAAACTCATCATTAGTCTTCATATTAAATCAGGAGAGTGAGTGTTCAAGCATCGTTATCCAGACTGGGCTTTTATGAGTAAACACTGTGCCTTCATATGCGATGCATAATAAGCACCTTCACCCTCTGGGAGAGAGCAGCCATCAATGCAATTGTGCCGTGTTGTGATAAACCTCTTCTATCAGTGTGTATCAACATTAGATATCAGCTTTCTGGGTGTAATAACAGAATAGGACACCAACTTACCTGCATCCGGCGGGAGACCCTCAAGAGCAATAATAAAAAATAATAAAAATGTATCAGTGTTCCACCTTGGTAATTACAAACAATCCATATTATGGCAATCTTTTCAAGACAATGTCCCAGCAGTCACATTTAATACACTGATGAAGACATAAGGGGGATCTCACCTCACTAAAGACACATCACTAAAGACACATGAAGATATACTATTCACATCAGTAGATATTCAGATCTCACAATTCCATGTTTTCCATGTAAGCAGCACCCAGTGTCAGGAAGTGTGTGTTTGATCGGCATACTGAATTCCTACAAGCTCCTCTGGTCTGTGGTGGATCCTCATGTCTGACCAAAAAGTTCCATGCAGGGTAACCAATGTAATGAGAGTAAAGTGGTGTTTAGAGTAAAATAGACGACAAAGCACCGTAGCGTGGATACAGCCTGACTGAAAGCTGGCCTTTGTAGGAGTTAGGTGGCGTGCAGTGGACAAGCTATCTACCAACATGCGAAACTCAAGACTTCAAGACGGCAGTTCACAGTTAACGGGTGACGTCACGGTGGGTTGCCACTTGCGTGAACCCTAACTTTTCCCGTCAGATGTATTACTGCCACGGGTTCAACCTGCCCCCAGCACCACTTTGAACTCTGACCTCACCTTCATGGCGACCGGCTCCAGTGTTCCAGAGAGGAAGAAAGACTGAATAAGTGAGTGAGTGAGTAGGGGGATGGGATTGAGAAAAGGAAAACTGATTGACCTGAACGTAGACAACTTTCACCTTTTGTGGCTGAGTTTGCTCCTTCTTCTCTGTAATGCCCTTCAAATTACCACATTAAATTAGCACAATAAAGCTAACGCTCCATTTTCACAAGGATACAGTTTGGACTGGATACTAGAAAGCACAACCTAAGTCTAACCTGGTGTTTTAAATGGTTACAGACACACACAAAAAACACCTGACAACCACATGATTATATTGTATCCACTGCAGTTAGTGGCAAAAAATGAACAGCAACCATTCTGATTTATCTCCAATACACAAAACCCGGAGGGGAATTTGAAAATCGTGGTTTTGTTTTGTTGTGACGTAATGAGGAATGAAGCAAAGGAGAGGGAGGAGAGCAACACCACACGCCCGGTGTTTACAGATCTCTCCAGGCTCACCACATGTTATTACAGTCTGATGTTTAACAGACCAATTAAGGTTTTTATGGAACGTGGTGCCTTTGCTGCAAGAGGGCCAGCACTCCTTTAGTCTATCTGTGTTAGTGGGTTTGGCACTTAGACACTTTCATTCTAAACTCAATTGTACCACCATAACCACATCCCTGATAGGGCGCCAAAAAAAACAAAAAAACACAAGGTATTGAACGGAACACAAGCACAGAGGACAAGAGGACAGTGCAAGCAGTTTTAAGTGACTGCAGAGAATCCTTTGTAGTTAAATGCTTGATGGACTTTTTGAGGCACTATAAAAGTGAGAATAAAAACTACAAGCACTTGGAAACTGTAAGACGTCCCTAGTAAGTCGTACATAGAATAGAGTGTGTAGCGATGTGTGTCAGAGGGTGGAAAAGCCCACCCACAACAGCCACCAGTGGAGAGGATCACTCCTGCGTCTGCCTCTCCCCACTGGCAGGCCTAATCCCCTCGTAGAGGCCTGAAACATGGGGGCTGTTACCACACAGAACCACAGGAGGAGCAGGGTGGACCTCGGCTGTCACAGCCACGCCGGCGAGCTGGCTCAGCCTGGGGTTTCAGCGGGGAACACGGAGGCTGCCTCTACACACTTGACATCATGTTGTCATAACTGCAGAATCATTCATGAGCACTTTTTAAGGTTTGAAATATTTTTACGCGTGGCCTTCCACTTCTGATCTCGTTTCTTCATTTAATTTGATCATGCAAAAGAGTTATCTTCAGCATTCATGGTGAGGTTGACTTAAAAACTGCGGTTTAGTGCCTTCTAGAAATTACTTTTATATGAAACTAATTTGCTAGATCAAATACATTTAAAGAGAAGCATAATGCCATCTGAATTACTTTAAAAAACAAAAACAAATAGGAAACATTAACTCAAGTTACAAAATATTCAAACAGAACGTATATTGACAGATAACATATTTCCTTTGTCTACTTTTGCAATAAAATATCTACTCGAAGCTAGAGTGTGAAGATTATGTTTAGGCTCTAATAATAAACACGTACTGCTTAAAAGACAGGTTCACAGTTTTCAAGTGTTAAAACAGTAGTCAGTTGCCCATGTGAACATGAATCTCAATTCAGAGCATCTAAAGCCTCATATGATCATATGACAAACGTTGGTTTACATTTTTGCACAACATCGGGATTGTGATTTTTTTTCTCCATCACATGAAATCAAATTTGGAAGGGATGGGTTTTTTTGACAACAAGCTTGAGATCTTGGCTACGTACTGAAAAAGTCCAAAGTAAGGCACAGATCATGTTTACTTTAATGACATGTTACAGACACCACAACCACAGGGCGGTTGTTTGATGTGATGTATTAATTGATGTTATATTTAAAAATGTCACGTAAAAATAAATATACATAATTCTCTGCACTGTCTGTAACGTTATACCCTTTAAAAAACAAGCTGGGAAAAGGCCAAACAAATATAATTCCACTGTGACGCTGGTAGCCAGTCTAGTCATCTTATTTAAATACCACCAGGTGAGATCGGGAAAGATTTATGGTTTGAAGATTCTGTGCAGGGGAATATTCTTCCTGACATTTATAAACGACAGCATTTATATGAGCTCAGCCCAAAATGTAGATTTATATATATAAAAATCTGTGTCTGTGTGTGTGTGTGTGTGTGTGTTTGTGTGTCTATTCTTTCTATGGAAATTTTTAAAGCATCCATCTTAGATTTTTTTTTTGTTGGCATGGTATGTCTAAGTCTACCACTACAACTCTGATTGGAAATTTTCTGAATTTTACCTGGCTTTCACCTTGCTGGCAAGCTGGGTAGTGGTCAGTGTTTTCCTTTTTTAATGTGCAGCTGGTTCTATCTGGTTCTAGTAGCTAAGTGCTCAGTCATGTATTTGTGTCTCTCCTGTCACAAAGGGTTTTGTTTTAAGATATTGGCTTGTTCCTTTTGGGGACTCGCACTTCTCAATTACATGATTGCAATACCTAATGCATTGCAAGTGTTTTGGTTACGACACCATCCACGCCTGTATTGGAGTTAGCCATGATTCTAACGCTGCCCCTAGTTAACACTAAGAGCTGAGGGAGCTTCAGTGAACATACTTATTTTTTCTTCTCCGTTATCTCCATAGTAGCGTCGGAAAAGTACCTGCTTCCTTACCGACTTCTAGCTACTGCAGCACCAAACAGTAATACCACCTGGAACCACTAGGGGCACAAAAGTTGTCTGTTCCCTCTTTAACCAGCTGCCAAGATTTCATAAATCCTCTTTGAATATCCTGCTGCTAGAAACGTAGTATGGAAAGCAGTGCTAATTCAAGATCTGAGTTTCACAACTGATACGGAGGTTATACTTTCGTGCTAAACTGTGATGAAAATTTCCAATATACAGTCAGGTCAATAATTTCACTGTTGGCCTCAAATAAGTCTGGCTGAACTGGTATACCAACCATAAATGTCTGGGCTTTTAGTGATTCACAGTGATATTCTGTCGCCACATTGTCTCAGCAAATATTTTGGGGGATTATCATAACCAACAGAAATTAAAACCTTCACAAATAATATCCAACTTGTAAAGAAAATTGTAATCGTATTTGTTTTACCTACAGACCTACAAACAGTCAAAACTCAAAAAACAGGTTTTGATATCCAACACTCCCTGTCTCTGGATTTTTCTCATTCACAATGCCTTGTCTAGACTGTTGCCTAAACGACAAGGCCAACGGACATATTACAAATTGTATCATTATTTTTAATTATTAAACCTGAACTTGTATTAATATATCTTACCAAACAGCTGTGATAAAAGGTGTGAGGCGATATTATGGTAAGATGGGGAATGTGGGGACTTGAACGAATATCTCCTCTTCACATGTAATTTATCTTGACAGCAGTCATCTATGATCATCAGTAGGATGATATGCATCATACAAATGTCTTTAATCTAGACCAAAAGTGACAGCTGCACATGTAGAGCAGCTGCATGAGCTTAATATATGTCTTAAAATTTCCCAGCATCCTCTGAAGTCCCTCTGAATATTTTCTTACCAAACAAAATTCAGATTCTAATTTTGGCCCCGCAACAATATTCACGTGCATCCATGCAAAGACATCCGTTTCCCCAAATGTTCACCTTTTTCTTGAAAATGTCATCTCTTTAACCAAACCTTTATCTAATCAAGAACTCAGTAAAGACTTGGCATGAAAGTGCAGCAGAGCTCCTCAACCACTGGATGTTCATCTGGTCTGCCAGGGTGCGAAAGGCAACAACTTCTGCTTCTAAATGATACCTACCACTGAGCCCACTGACAATGGGATTCTGACTTGCAATTTTGTTTAAAAGCTAGCAACCCCGTCACTACTACCACCTTTATATGTACACCCCACACCAGCCCTGATCTCCATACGCCTCTCAAAAATGTCCTCAGCTCTCTTCTCTTCCAACAATTGCCTCCAATGGTTCCATTATGTCCTGTATTTGGACCTCCAGGGGAAGCGGGGATCCCTAAATTTAAATATATGTGGTGAAGCCGAATGTAAAGGAGTGTGGGTGCGAGTGTTTGAATTTGGCCCGTGTGACACCAGCCAAGTTGAGAAGTTGGTCCCTTTAAGACAAAACCCTGCTGGACCGAGACCTCTAGATTTTAGCACCTTCTTCTTCACGTGCAGTCCTCTATCTCTCTCTCTCTCTCTCTCTCTCTCTCTCATTTTCATTCTCATCTAAATCTGTCATCCAGACTTGATCTGTTGGATGCTGCACTTGTACTCAAGGTTGTGCTGGGAAAAGGGGAAGATAAAAGGAAACTGAGTGAACACGTCGGTGGGAGCATAAAGGTGTTGACAAGAGGGAGAAAGAAAACACCACTCAAAAGTAACTTTTAAGCAACTCGGTCATTAACACCCCCATTACAATCCATTCTGTACCAGCAGCTCTTTAAGTCATTCGAGACTTCTCTTCAACACAGCCATACTTTTTTTCTTCTTTTTTACAAGACAGCAGGAGAGTAGAAATGCATTGCATTGTTTTCTTTAAAACAACAACCAGTCATCAGCATCACTACCCCCCACTGTTATTGAGGCTCCTGCATTAAACTGATCTGACTGAATATATTTAAATAGATATCGCAAATCAAAACTGAACAGGAAGAGACAAATTAATTCCTCAATAAAAAACAGCAGCATCCATTGCTGGACATGCTCTAATACAATAGCAGTTCAAAATGTTGCACTGAAGTAACATTATTCCCCATCATTTACATATGAGAGAGTGATTGAAAAAAGTTCTACTGATCACATCTGGCTTTGAAATAAATTTTATTTACCCCGAGTGAAACATGGAGGCTGTACTGTATATTCAAAATGCTCAGTGTTTTTCAGAAGTAAAAACTCTACTGCAGTTACAAGTAGCTCTTGGATTCACCAGTTTCATCCTGCAATTTAAACTCTGCTTTACTAATCATCAGCTCACCCCCTCAACCCCATTTCTGTTTAAGTTACATCTTGATTCCGAATTTCCGGTGTTTCCTTTTATATTCAGTTTTAATGATGAAAATGCCCTTTTTCACGCTGATTGAAGCTAAAATGATCTTTCTGAGTGAAAACTATTTAAATTGGATGTACATTTTTCCCCCCATGAATGGCTACTTGAAATTCACCCATTAGCTGTACTTCAAATGATACATGCGTTTCATAATTCAAATGGGAAAATCAAAAAGACAAGGGGTCATTAACACCTTTACCAGTTGTAATGGAAAAAAGTGATTTGTTAGAGGTCTGAAAATATGCCCTCTTTCCTTACGTATAATTATAGCTTTGAAACATATTATCTTACAGGTATGGCTTCAGAAGTCTCTTTCACACCGTGCTAACAAGGCCTACTGAAACTCCACATGAGCAGGTGGAAGCTTTAATTACATACCGTAGGTGCATATATTACTATATATCAACCCCTGCTGCTACAATATTAATATACTGTACAACAGACGTTTCGTTCCACTTGTTCTCTTCAGGCTTCACCTATTAGAAAAGTTAACTTCATCTCACTTTAATTTCCAGTCATGTATAGCATATTTCTAATTCTTTAAATTACAGCATAAATATTGGACAACGTGGAGCAGAAATAATTCGGTGACCACACTTTCTTGAGTTTCAAATAAAATGCAACAGTGTATATTGTACTTGATTAAAGAAATACTGACAAAAGATGAATGTGTGTGCCTAATAAGGTGCAGAGGAAAACTGTGCAAGAAAAAAAAATTATAATCTTGCATTTTTTTCAACATGGTTCCGTGTTTAACTTGTACATTTGTCTATTCAGATGATGCTAAAAGTAAGAGTCTAAAAGATGAGCCAAAACATACAGCTCCTGGTGGGACACATTTAGGAGTCAGTAGCTGTCATGAGGTTATATGAAACCTTCTTCATCGTCACCAGATGAAATACCTTATTCAGGATGTGAGGGAAACCTGATGCATCTATCTGGTAAGAATTCAAAACGACTTTCCAAGCAGAAGAGAGAAGTGTGCTGGGAAAAGGGGAAGATAATAGGAAACAAAGTGAACACGTTGGTGGGAGCATAAAGGTGTTGACATGAGGGAGAAAGAAAACACCACTCAAAAGTAACCTTTAAGCAACACGGTCATTAACACCCCCATTACGATCCATTCTGTACCAGCAGCTCTATTAGTCATTCAGAGCCCACGCTTCTCTTCAACACAGCCATACTTTTTTTTGAACAAAACAGCAGGATAGCAGAAGAGACATCTCTGTTTTCTTTAAAACAACAATCAGTCGTCATCATCATCACTACCACCAGCTGTTGGTGAGGCTCCTGCATTAAACTGATCCGACTGAATATATTTACAGAGCAGATATGACAAATCAAAACTGAACAGGTATAGTCCAAAGACTAAATTAATTCCTTATACACAACAGCAGCATCCATTGCATATACATATTCTAATACAATGACAACTGCTGGGACATTTCCTCATTCAAGATGTAGACATCATCTTCATATGAGACAGTGAATGAAAGAACATGCTGCAAGAACAATGTGCTGTATAAGTGACACTGATTACACCAGGCTACTAAAATGTGCCTTTCAAATATTGTTTTTTATTTCCCCCAAGGCTGTGTACTGTATATTCAAAATGCTCAGTGTTCTTCAGAAGTAAATACTCTACTGCAGGTACAAGTAGCTCTTGGATTCCCTTGTTTCATCCTGCAATTAAACACTGCTTTACCAGTGATCAGCTCACCTCCTCAACCCCATTTCTTTTTAAGATGCAGCTTAATTTCAAATTCCCAGTGATTCCTTTTTATATTCTGTTTTAATGGTGAACACGCCTTTTTCACGGTGATTGAGGCTAAGATGGTCTTTCTCTAAATTAGATATATAAGTTACTTCCCATGAATGGCTACTTGAAATTCACCCATTAGCTGTACTTCAAATGATGCAGCCATTTCAAAATTCAAACGGGAAAATCAAAAAGACAAGGAGTCATTAACACCTTTACCAGGTGTAATGGAAAAAAGTGTTTTTTTTCTTTTAGATGTCTGAATATGCCCTCTTTCCCTACGTATAATTATAGCTTTGAAACATTATCTTACAGATATGGCTTCAGAAGTCTCTTTCACACCGTGCTAACAAGGCCCACTGAAACTCCACAGGAGCAGGTGGAGCCAGTGGAAACCGGCTCCGATATTAATTATACTGTTCTCTTCAGACATCACCTATCACAAAGTTAACTTTCCCTCACTTTAATTTTATGCTTATTTCTAATTCCACCAATAATGGCATACATATATGAATATGTAGAGTAGAAATAAAGCTAAAATACTGACAAAAATAACAATGTGTGTCCAATAAGTGAACATTTGTTGGGTAAGAAGTGTAAGAGTGAAAATAATATAAAATTTAAAAAAAATGTTCTGGATTTAACATAAAATAATGTTCCATTCAAAAGGACGCTAATATTTTTTAAAGGGCACTCTCGGACATGCAACACAAAAGTCTGTTTTATATTTGTAGCAACAATCTCAGGTTTGGACAAATTACATATATATATATATATATATATATATATATACTCACACGCAGGCACGCACGCACGCACAGTGTAGGAAAAACTCGGCTGTGCAGTTCAAACACAAACAGGGACCACACAAATCCATATACTAAACCTAAACATCTTGTGCAAATATGGACAAAGTCAATTTCAGCTGGGGTCATACATGGTGATGCTCTCTGATATTGTAGTGGTCACGGTCTGTGTGTATGTGCTTTGGACATGAGTGGATCCAGCCAGGGGAGTTAGTGCAGGGGTGGAGTTGGGATGGGGGGCTGTTGGATGGGCCGAGGGTTTCTTTGAAGTCTGGATTCCAATTAAACCCCTGACTGAGTTCTAAGCGCACAAGAAAAATGACTGAGGTACATGACATGGCCAGGTCCCCTCGTCCAGCCCAGCCTTTCCATTTTAGCTCCTTTGTCTCCCTGCAGCTCCTAATATTTATGATCTCCCCTCCTGACATAACCCCCACATCAGGCCTGCCGCCCCCACCCTCTCACAACCCCATAGAGAAAACACACAAAACTGGACGGGACTTAAAAACAGGGCTGGCAGAGTGGAGAGCCCAGAGTCCGACCCTGAGGTTTCACAACTCGATGCAGCACAGAGAATGTCTGAGAAACATCCAACATAAGATGAGGTCAAAGAGGAAGAGCAGGTGGAAGACAAGGACAGAGCTAATACAACGTGAAGAAGAGGATGAAATACTGGTGAGGCAAATATAAACAAAATATCCTCTTCTACCTTCAGACTTTTTTCAAAATATAGATGGGTTTTCTCTCCTGTTTATCACCTTCTGGTAGGCACTTTCCATTTACACAAAAGGAAAAATGCAGGAAAGAATTTAAAAGAAAATCAAACACAATAAACTCTTAACTGTGTAACTGAAGTGGACCAGTCTATTAGAAGATCTATTTGATGTCAATTACAAAACACATTCTGTGTCAAAAATACATTATATGCTGATTCGTCTCCGACAAAGAAAAAGTAGCCCCGGCACTATTGTGAGCTCATTCTTCTTTCAATAAGAATATCCTGAAAACACACACAGCTGGCACATCTGATGAAACATTATCCTTTTATTTGACAAAGCAACACGGCAGCAGTAATTTGCAGTAATTTTGATCTCAGCGCCTAGGCCCTCAAAGTGAAAAGAGATGTATGGAATGCGACTCCAGCACAACGCCAATTTACCTTAGAAGCGCCGCGATACACCTTTACAAAACCCAGTATCTGGCTGCAACTCTTCACAGTTTTGTTTTCTCTTGAAAAAGTGATGGTAAAAACAGTGAAGGTGCACCTTAGCTGGGGGACATGTTTTTGTTGAAAGCGAACGGAGAGAAATGGTGGATTTCAGAGGTATCAGTCCTGCAAGGCAACCGCAGGCAATTCATACAGTACCTGACACTGTGCCTAGAACACACTGCAGCTTTTCTGTTTTTATTTCTGCACCCTTTCGCACATGAATTTCATTCACTCACGCAGTCTGAACAACACACAGTAGGTAACGATACATACTACATAATTCATTCAGCATTGAATTTCATTTCCTCTCCTCTTTCTTTAAAAAGAAAAAAAACGAAGACACTGCACACACCCTCACTCTGTACCACACAGACATACAAAGTGCCAAAGTACACATGTGTATTGTTGCTCTTCGAACTGAGAAGTCAAACATATAACAACTCTCACTCACACACACACACACACACACACACACACACACACACACACACACACACACACACACACACACACACACACACACACACACACACACACACACACACACACACACACACACACACACACACACACACACACACACACTCACACACTCACACACTCACACACACACACACACACACGCTGTAGAATAAAATATTGAAAAGTGTCACACCTGGCCAAACGCTCATATGATTCCCAGAGGGAACCACCCTGAATAAACTACTTCCTGCGGGAGAGGGAGGGAAAAAAATTTGAAGCGGCAGGATTTGAGCAGAGAGAAGAGGTTTATATGATGTCTGTTCCTAGAGGAGATGGAGCTGGAGATGGGACGAAGCAGGAAGGGGTTACGACTGGGAGCCTGCAACCTTTTATCACACTGGAGGGAGACAGGGAGCCGAGAGGCGCAGAATGGTAAATATTTCAAGATGATAGGTGACATAAACAAGAGGTTTACTCTCATACCCACTTTTTAAGTTGCAAAATTTGGGGCTGGTAATTCATAACAGCAGTCCTCGCTGACACACTAATTCGGCACTAAAGAATAGGCCCCTGCAACTCAACGCAGAGAAGAATATCTCCTTCATAACTGAATTTGTTTCCTGTTAAAACTCTACCGCTGATCAGAAAAGCATTCGGCTTGTTGGTTGAACATCAATGAAAATCAGCATAATCCAAATGACAGTGAAACTCCACGATGTTGTCTTGATATTGATAGGAATAAAAAAAAAAAAAGTAAGAGCTTTACATGCAAAAGGTTAAAAAGATGCAACTGGAAATATTTACTTGATCGTTCAAACTTTCTTTGACAGAACTCTATCGCTTCTCTCGGTCATTTGATTCTCTAGTTTGTTTTGAGCTTTTTGAAGATTTTTTTTATTTGAGTTCCTATAAATGAATCCCTTTCCTGTCTCTTCCCTGTCAGAGACACAGCACTCGGCCTCTGCTCCATGTCAGAGAGCAGTCTGTCAGTGTGTCTGTGAAGGCCAGATAACCCTTTGATGGAGAGTACCGGTGGTTATTGTTGTCTGTACCCTCCACCTACCCTCCAACACATATGAAGATTTATTGAAGACGAGGGCTGAGCAGCGGGAGTCGGCACTAACATGGCAAGCCACGATGGCAACAGGAAAAGGGGCAGGAAGAACAGAGGCAGGAGGGAGACACAGCAGGGGGCGATGGGAACTGCTCTGACCTGCCTGTGGAGGACACAATGCTCAGGTGGAGCTGACCACGATTACCTGACTGTTAAGAACAAATAATCACGAGCGGCTCTCACTGGCTGTCCTCCTCCCTAACAAAGGACGGGCAGGTTTGACAGACGAAAGTCCAAAAAAAAGATGAAAGAAAGAAAGAAACATCTTGGAAATCGTGAAGAAAGCATAAAAAGTCATGTATTGTTCAGTGAGTGGGTCTACTGCGGTCAGTATAGGAGCATGCAAAATCTTAAAACACTTTTATTAAGTAATGGCAGGCGAATCAAAATGTGTATATTTTTGTGACGCAGTTGTGAAATAAAATCGTAGGGCTTCTTTTCTAAACAAGCCACAAAAAAAGAAGTTACAGGCTGAATTACACCAATGATGACACTGGAGGATACTGTAGTATTTAGGTGAAAGGCTCAACAGGCCAGATGAAGGAGTGGTGTGTCTAGAAAAATCACATTGCATTTGCAGTGTGCATCTCAATGTTTGTAGACTCCCAAATGTTGCACCACGAAATAGGTATATTCAACATAAATAAAATGTCTGCCGCTTTTGGGTGGGAATAATAAAATATAAGGGAAATGCCCTTGGTGTCAGTTGAATGTATCAAATGTGAACATACACAAACAACCACCCAGTAAAGATATAAGCTGATACCGTTATATTAACGTAATTCAATCTACTAATTATAACTGTCTGTTTTATTCGTAGGTGTTTTACAGTATGTGTTTTGAATATGTGCCATCCTTCATTCACGACATGAATGCATGTGATGTTTTTGAAATGCACATCTAGTGAAGATGGCTGCCGACCCCAAGTCTGGACCTGCTCGAGGTTTCTTCCTGTTAAAAAGACGTTTTCTCTCTCCTCTGTCACCAAGCGTTTGCTGCTTGTAGGGACTATTGGGTTTCTCTCTACTGTAAGGTCTCGACCCGGCGATGTTACGTTTCTTGAGATAATGTTACGGTGTTTTACGATGCTAAACAAATCAAATTGAATTGAATATATGGCTAATTGTTTTTCAAAAAAAGAGTAAAGCAAAGCAAGTGAGTAAAATGTGAGAGGACAGACACGAGATGCAGACAGATACAGAAAGAAAGAGGGACAGAGAAGGAGAATACACATCAGCGACTCATAGTGCCCTCTTCTGCTCACAAGCTGCATGAGATAGTTTTTCCTTCTTTTGATCATCAAAAAATACAAGTGTAAAGCACCTGATACAGTACAAAGGCATCCTTTTTTTCCTGCATAACACGTGGCAAGTCATACCCTTATTTCTATGCATAATTAAAAATAGAAGTTTAGAAAAATTGGTGTCTTTGTCTATATAGTGCACAAAATCCCAAACCCCATCTACACCATGCACCAAAAATAATGATTCAAAACACAGTAAAATAGGCACCCCGTAAGCTTTAGGACTGTCACCGTTATAATAAAAAATGCTATAGCACTGATGCATGCATATCATGCAGGTCATGCACAAAACATTGGCACAATGAAACCAACATACAAACTTCACTTGGGACAGCTGGTGTATTTTTCAGTCGAGGGGAATCGAAATATCTCTCTCCAAAATCAGCAACAATGAAAAGAAAGGTGCCCACGCCATCATCACGATACACTGGAAACCCCCCGAGGTTTCGTTCTGTCCCGAAGCAACAACCCCAGCTGAGCAACACCAGTCAAAACCTGCAGGACCACATGACATGTATGTAAGATTGAACATCTGCGCCTTTGTCTGTCTGTCTGTTAGCACCATGTACAGTATATGATCAGTATATATTAATTTACCATTGTTAACTCACATGCCCTCAACATATACAGTGTAGAAATTACGACTGATTACAGATCTTCTGAATATGACTTACTCGGTTATACCACTGTGTGCATGTTTCTATACTGTATTTGAGAATAATAAACTGCATATCATGAAGATAATATTCCTTACATGTACACATTTAAAGGCTCAATAGCTCAGACAAATTTAATTTTCAAACTAAAATTCAAGATTTTCAATTATTTGAAATGAAATATTAACATTTGTTATTCTACTCTTAATTCTATTCAGAGCATATAAATGACGCTCAAGGATGTATACTGCTCACGTAAAATAATAAACACATTGTCGTAGTATACGTAAAGAAATGGGAAAATTTGCAGCTATTGAAGTTATTGGACCGAATGGACTGCATTGTGTGAGTGAACCATTCATTGTGTCTGCACAGAAAGAACCAATATATTGGTACACTAGCAGAGGATGCATACAGTATACGGTGTGTGTATAAGTGGGGTCTTCTTCCCTGAATTGTCTAATGTGTACACACGGAACCGATGGCGACCAGACATCTTGTGGGGCTGTGAAATGATGACCCATTTTTTAAACCCATATTTGATTACCTGGTTTTATTAAAATTGGATCCAAAGAGACCCGTTTCCATTTGAATTTAATGAAGGCTGTGTGGCTGACAGGAGGCTTTTGATTTATACACCGTTATTAAATCCGACAAGAGAGCCAGCCAGGTAAGCAGGCAGGCAGGCAGGAGGAGGTGGAGAGGAAAGAGAGAACAGGACCCAGAAACCTGGCCCTGCACCAGGCACAGCCAGACTCCAAGCCCGACAGTCCTCCTCTTCCTGCAGCCCACCACCCCTCACCCCCTTTCAACCTGCTCCAGTGCAGGAGCAGAGAACAACCAAGGACACATGCTGTGTGGCACCCCTCTCTCACATCCCTCTTCCTCCTCTGATACCTCTTCCATTATTCATATTAAAATACAGACTGATGTAAAGATGAATAATAAATGCAGTCAACACAAAACAAAAGCTGGAGGACCAGTGCTGTCAAGGTGGTCACTTGATGGGAAGGAAAATGTATTGTATCTATTCATCTTAATTATGGTGTATGTTTAAGATATAAAAATTTAAATTTCAGCACTAAGTATTTTTCCTTTTTTATCCTTGAAGATATGTAGGCCTTATTTGCTGGTGCTGTTAATCAACCGTAGTGTGTGTGTGTGTGTGTGTGTGTGTGTGTGTGTAAATATATATGTATAAGAACAATATATAAAAAGTTGAGGGGAAAAAAAGGCTAAATAACTCATGTTTTGTGGAAGAAATGTGATACCCCTTAGAGCCTTGAGTTTCCCTCTTTGAAACTTCAAAGCCATACAAGCTGTCTAAAATACATCACCACACTTACTGTACAGTGGGAGATCCTCACAGTTACAGTCCTGGGCTACACTGCCACCACGAATCAGAATCATTCACCTAAGCTGAGACAATGGCCAGAGCCTTACATGACACACTAAGTACCAAAAATAAGGCTTTCTGTGATATTTGTCTTCCAGGGTTCAGAGACAAACATGTGCGAGCACAAAGAAGCTCTGTTCTACCTCCAGCTTCAGTGGGGTGTTTGAAGCTGCCTTTGCTGACTATCAATGTTGTCCTGGAGGTTAGCGACCAGTAAAAAAAAAATAGAATAGATACTGGTCAGACACACTGGCTAGACATTGACTCGTCATGGAGGGTTTAAGAAATTAAGGAAAATTGATGTCATCCCAAAAAACTGGTATTCATTATGAGAATGAGAGTCTGATTCCACTCCAGTGTGCCTCGTTCAAGATGATTAGTTAAGCGCCTCCAACCTTAGATTTGTTTTCTATAAATGCCGTCATTTATTTCTAGCATTTCAGACAGCAAGCATCAAAATCTCCTTGATGTTTGCTTAGTGATTAATATTATGAAGATTTGTCATGCAGTGTTTCACAATTAATATGGGCTCAACACACTGAGTGTCTGCCTGAATACCTAATAGAAAAGAAAAATGGGTGAGGATTGCATTTTGTTTTTAATGTTTTGCTCAAGCAGAGCATTGCTGTCATGCCTGCTTTTTTTTCAGGATGTCAGACAAAAAGAGAGGAGAGATGGAGAGGGAGGGATCCTGGAGGATGGGGGGAGGAAAGGAAAGGAGGAGAGATGGAGGGGCTGCTGACATGCACTTGTCTCCAATCTCTTCGAATCCATTGCACAATTCATCTGCTTTGTCTCTACTGCCACGGCTGAGGACCATCAGACCAGACGCCCATTAGATTCCTCATACTGCCCCCCCCCCCCCCCCCCCCCCCCCAACCAACCAACCCACGCATACACCCCCCCACCCTACACACCTTTTTTTCATGTGACATGCTGACTGAAGGAGAGGCGAGGCAATTCACAAGCCTCCCCGAATGGGGAAATGTCAGGAAGGGAACCCATATCAAAACCATGTTGTCATGGGGAAATTACAGACTAACACACAGAAACTCGGGATATTCAGTAAACACACAGGCTTTTTACGCACGCCCTGATATATATACATTTGCATTGCGGATTTTTTTTTCTTGCCAAACAATATACAGTATATATATACATAAATATGTATATAGCATAGAGACAACAAAAACAAAAGAAGGCTTTTGTATTTGTGATCATATTTTTTTGCAAAGCAATATGTCCTTCCTCAGTTGAATCTTTCCAGGGAAAATATATATTTTTTAAACTGACAAGACAGAAATTTACAAAATGAATAATTTTATGCCTTATTTAAAAATATATATTTTCTGTCTAATTTTGTAGGAACACATAGATAATTCCAGTGACAAAACATGCATTGTGTTCAAAATTATTTTCTTTTTTCTTTTTTTTAACAGGGGAAAAAAAGCTTTGCAACAAGCATTAGCAGTAGAATTTCTCTTTTTGAAATAATGGTGTTCAAGGCGTTTCACCCAGGGTTTTCAGTGAAAGTAAAACCTGGATTCAGTGTCAGTATTTTATCTGGATTTTCAGCAGCAGTGAAAGTCCACTCCAATGCTTAGCATGGATGTGTTAATGCTTCAGGGAGATTCTACAGCGAGGTCACGTGACCATTGTGCCCGTCCACAGTAGCCATTCCTCCGCGAACAGTGTTATCAGATAAACAGCATTCCTGGAACACTTGGCATTTCAATGATCTCTTCTCACAAAAAAAAGGGCAGACAGAAAGAGTAAAGGGAAAAAGAAGATATAAAAAAAGTGCTCCTTCACCCCACTTGTTTAGGCGGCTGCCAGCACTTAGCTTCAGCTTTTGAGCAGAACTAGACCGGCTCTGACCTGGTGTGCAAGAAGATCCTCCATCCCAACAGCCATATTCATACACTCCTCACTGGGGTCACTTTATTGAGGTTACTATGCTCTGCAGTACATAAAAAAGAGGAGATTGAGGGATATTAATGGTAAATGTGGCATAGTTACTGCTGTAAAACCCGTTCTTTGCCCTCCCTTTTTCTTTGTTTGGCCAGAGGAGCTGAAGGCTTAGGGATAAAGGTACTGCTCAAATCATGAGACAGGGATAAAGCCAGGGAGAGATAGCCAGCTCTGACCCAACGACAGAGCAGTGGATAATTAAAACACCCAGGGCCCCCGAACTGCCCTCATCCATCTCCCTTCTTTTTCTCTCTTTTTCTTCCTCGGCTCGCAGACTGAGCCTCTCCCTCCTCCCCAGAAAACACATATACACATTCTTATATTCTCAGATAACAAAACACACAAGATGACACAAACGCGTATTGAGATGATGTTGGATTTCTACCAGTGAGCTCCACCGATGACTGGTCCTCTGGGTAAAATCTACAGAAGCGGAAGCAGCACACATCGCTCCCACTGGCTCTGCGCGATCTGTTTATTTTTCATTTGTACATTTTTAAGGATCACGAATGATTCCTGTTTTTATCTGATTACTCCCAGACAGTCTGCCTCCACTGCCTCATAAAAACACAAAAGGATAGGAACCAAATGGCACACAACCATGTAGTCCTTTCATTCAACAAATAACCCTCTGCTTTTGCTTATGTCATTCATTTCATATTGAAGTCATGCCTGCATTACAATTGGTGAGGTTTATACACACATATATATATATATATATATATATATATATATAAATGTGGACTAAGGATATTTTTATTTAGAGGGTGTAGTAAACGGGTTCGCCATTCAACTAGAATATATTCATTCTGTTTGGACAAACATCAATTAAAGATGAACTGAGAGAGAATTAAGCAGAACCTATGAGAAAGGCATGCATGCCACAGAGGAGATCAGAGAGTTTCTTCACACCACCATGAAGAAAGAAAAACAGACAGCCCTGTCTGTATATCATCTATGTATATAAGAACCAAGCGAGGGACAGGGTGTGTGTGTGTGTGTGTGTGTGTGTGTGCGTGTGTCCTTGGTTGTGTGGAGAGATTTTTGTTTGCAACATTTGGCCGATGTACACAACTTCAAAAGGCTGTTTGATGATTAAGGCTTGGTTTGGTTAGAATTAGGTTTAGGTTATAGGGTGACGGGTAAGAGACTAAGGAACGCATTATGTCATTGAGTGACCACACAACTACAAAAAAAAGTGTGTGTGTGTGAGTGTGATTGTGAGTGTGTGTGTGTGTGTGTGTGTGTGTGTGTGTGTGTGTGTGTGTGTGTGTGTGTGTGTGTGCTGGCCATGTTTTTGGGCAGACCACACTGCCCTCTATTGGTAGCTCCACAACACCGCTGCTGGAGACTACGCAGAATAACAATTAAATCATCACATTTCTTCTACTTTTCATGCTTAAGCTCTAAAAAAAAGCCATACATGTTGAAAAAGGTAATAAACACTGTTGCATGCTTCTGTTGTATGATTTACTCTTACAAATATTTCCTTTGCTTTTCAACTTGATGAAGTGAGAGCAACTGAATGGGCTGGTTAAAACAGAGCTGGCTCCACATGTCATTCGCGTGGTTGTTGACTTAGCACGGCAGAGCTGCACAGCGTCCTGTGAGCAGCCCGTGAATGAGGATGTGTGAAGGCAGTGCTATGACTGGGGAATAGCAGCTCAAAAAGGGACCCCCACACATTGCCCAGACTGAAGTCATTACCAGCAAGCCTTTGATTTCCACATGCAAAACTTCATGTCGAAGACCCATGTGTCGCTCCCCTGGAATACGGTTTCCAGTGCAGTGTTCATGTGGTACGGCTCTCTGACCACACAGGGCCGATTCGGAAAGACAGAGGGCAAAGTGCGAGCACTGATGAATTTTGAATGTGTTGGAAGATGATTTATTGGAGCACTTAAATCCTTTACACCCACCTCCCCGTCTAACAGACCCCAGTGTGAAATGACACAGTTTTCACGAACCACGGCACTCTTACAAATTCAAAAGGGATTTCTCTTTTCTTCTATACAACATATTCCTAAATATACTATTAAGAATGTGTTCACACCGTCTTTGGTCTTACAATGAGGGTCCGATCAGTGCGGGTGGTGTCTTGCTTTCTGCATGATTAAGATTTTGTTAGACTGCAGCTAAAAGAGGCCCGGAAAATGGTCAAGGGGCGTGAGAAAAAAATCACCTGCTGTTCACTGACCCGCTTGGTCAACTGCAAGGCTTGTCTGGCCCACTGTGAGCGTGAATGGAGCGTGTGTGTGTGTGTGTGTGTGTGTGTGTGTGTGTGTGTGTGTGGGTTGGTGGCTACTAGCATCTACTTTGACTCGCACATCAAAACCTATACCTGAACACAAATACAACACACGTGATCAGTTGAACACGGTTCTCTACTCAGTGACCTTCACTATTTCAAACCACCTCATCTGTTTCTATGAGTGATGCTCTACACTTTAGGTAACCAAGCTTACGGAAGTGCACATGTAAGTGTGTATCTAATTTAGACATCAACCTCTTTAGGCAGAGTGCCCAGACATAAAGAATGGTTAGTAAGTATACAAAAGATATACTGTATACTGATATATTTTTTTGTCAATATGTCTTTTGCCAGGTTGTTCCATGTTTAAAAAAAAAATGGAGGGCTTGTTAAGTAGTTTAAAACCAAATGGAGAAATTGTGTCAGCTCCAATGACATTGTACGAAAAACAGGAAATGTGGGTTTGTTTGATATTTATAACGTACTTCTACCAGTGAATTAAATATATATTTCTAACAGGATGACTCATACATACCAGCATCTACAACCCGTCATGACAGTCAGTGGTGCAGCTCCCTGCACACCTGACTCTAGCAGAGAGGGTTAAAGTCAGTGACAACGGATCTAGTAGCTTTAGTCCCCAGAACAGCCAGCTTACACAGATAAGTGGGCCAGGCTGGATAAGCCTCACTGAAGTATTCTATTACAGTGCCAATTACCCCTTGGTAAATAATATGAGGGTGTAGAGGAAACTGCTGACAGGAAGTAGAATGTGAGCAGGAAGTCTAAAAAAAAAAGATCTTATTTTCTTTTGTTTCCCTCAATAACATTTAGGGCCCCCAGACATTGTAATGCAAAACATTGGGTAAGCAGTTATTCTTTTTCTATTTCTTTTGTTTTTTGCATATTAAATGTGTATGCCTCATGATATCAAGCAGGTGAGCACAGCCAGCACGTGGCCCATCACTGTAGCTGCGTGCAGCCAAGCCCACTGTGCTCAGGCCCGTGCCAGGCCCTGGCTGGCTGCTCTCCAGTGGGACCCGAGCTGCTTCTCACAGCAGACACCCAGAAACTGGGTTCTCTAATAGGGACAAATTGGCAATGTCTGTGCGGGCCGGTGCTGTGTGCTCGGAGCTGTGAATTGATAGTGATGCCTAATGATCCCCCTGGGTAGATCAATACCAATAATCCTGTTTCCCGCCTATCCTCCTCATTGACTATTGAGGACCTGTAGGAGCTGAGGAAAACTGCAGCCCAGAGTGACAGGGGGCGGGAGTTCAAGGCAACTGTTGCGATTGTCACACTTGTACACAAACTTTCACTTGTGTTATCCAAAGCTACAACAGAAGCCAACACAAGGCATTTCAACAACTTTCTCTGACAACAATATTTAAATATATCCCACAAACTGAAGGGAATCAAACTATCGATATTTATTTTCCCTTATGCATTTATTAGCATGTACAATTTCTCTGGCCTACGTCATGTCAAATATTTGTAAACTTCAACGGAGTAAAATAGCAAAGACATATCCAGAATTATTTGTTGCCACATTTTTCATTTTCATCTGCAATATTGGAAAAGTATTTATTTAAAATACTACATATTCAGGTTTTTGCTAGGTGTGCTGTTTAACAAGCAAATGCTCAATCCTGATGCAAAAAAAAATGCATCTTTGTCTTTGTAAAACATACAACTGAGCACAAATTAAAATGTGATTATTTTCTGATGTGCAGGTGAGTTTTGTTACAATAAGATATTTAAAACAATTTCTGGAAAGTGAATTTGTTGACGATTAAACATTAAATTAATATTTGTCATTTTCATTGGGCACTGGACGCCACTGTTGAAAATCTATTTTTACTGAAGGCAAGAATAAGAAGCTATAGCTAGGGAGCTCTGGTTATGTTCAGCAGTGCAAGGGTGAGGTGAAGCGTGCAGTCCCAACGGACCCCCGTGCGTGCGTGTGCGTGTGCGTGTGTGTGTGTGTGTGTGTGTGTGTGCGTAAGCTCTGCAGTCATAAAGCCTCACATCACCCTCTTGCACCCCGTGGTCGGCAGCTGATTACTCCCACCAAACACATCCATACACTTTATCCCAGCTGTCACAGTGCATACTCATTACCCCCTGCACCAGCCAGCTGACTCCACGCGGCCACACCCGCCTGGACGCGGCTCCAGGGGCCACACTGGGGACGGCCAGAAATCATAAAAACTAGGAAAATACATTTGGTTATTTTCCCCTTACTTTATTTTAATGTTGGAAATGTGATACTGACAACACCTGGAAATGTAATTTTCTGGCCAAATAAGCCTTTAACTATCACTTAAAATATTTTTCATGCTTATATTATTTTTAATAGCTACTTCATTTAGACTTGCTGTAGATAAATAATACTAATAATATATTATAAGAAAATTCCATTGACCCATCATCATGATGTCTTCATTAGCCATTCTCAAGCCAATTCTCACAGGCCAGGAAGAAGCAAAAATCACGACCAGATCAAGGACACGACCATCAAGCGAGCAAAACTGAATCTGTGTAGTACATCGCAGATCGATAAGATTAGAGACAAGTAGGGTGGTGTGTGGATAACGCAAAGTTTAGTGAGATGAGGGACGTATCCATCTCCTCAACAAGCCCCCGACCTGCCCCTGTCCTCAGTCAGGGAGCTATCCCAAATGTTACAGGTGACTGAGAGGTGTGTGTGTGTGTGTGTGTGTGTGTGTGTGTGTGTACAGGGGTTTCTATCATTGGCGGGGTGGGAGATGACAGGAGTGACACACTCCAGCTTCTGTCACAGAGAAGGTGTTTCTCCATGGAGACCCAGGTGTCTTGTTTCAGATCTTTTCGGCTTCATGAAAAAAACAGCCAGCGAATCAATCGATGATTTACTCCATACGCCTTTACTGTTGCTTCACATGGTCACTTTGGTCCGCTGTGTTAAAGGCCAAGTAAAACATTCCATTTAGAGTTTATATTTCAAGCGGGAACTTCACCTTAAAATCCGGCAGTAGATGTACAGTAATCAGCCCTATTGAGGAAGCCAATGTGGTTTTTTTGTGGGTTTTTTGGTCTGCACAAAAAAAAACTTCAAACAGAGGTCTCTAAAATACAGAGCTGCATTTAGGGAAGGGCCAGTTAATGAGGGTCAATAAACATTACTTTATTAAATGTAAAATAAATATATATTTATTTACATAGACAATTGCAGGTGGAAAAAATATTGTTTACATTTTCTTTTATTTAAAGACATTATATTAGAATAATATTAGAATAATTTTCAGAGTTGGTTACAGACTGTAAGCGTTAATGAAAGTGGTAGGAGTCAAATATATTCATCCAGTAAAAATATGGAAGTATAATTAAGATTAGTGCAAACTGGGGGATGTAATGTTGTAATCAAATCAACCAGAAAAGGTTACTTCAATCAGTGTTCCTCAGATGAGTGTAAAAGAAAAGTCAACAGAAAAGCATGTCAGTGTCGCATCCTTAAACTTGTTCCTCTCTTATTTGCCCCGTGCCCCCCGTCCCCGTCCTTGCCTCCGACTAAAGCAGAGTGCAGTGCTTAAACAGGAGCATTTAATTCATTACATCATTATGTCATCTCATACTAATCTGCACAGTGGCCTCCACTGCTTTGACATGCAAATGGATTAGAAAAACGTCTGGGGAGGTAAAGGGGAGGAGGGAGGGGGCAAAACAGCAATCATCACGTCTTGTCAATGGGGTGAAAATATGCCCTGAAGCTGCTCTACCATTTTTTTTCCTCCCTCCTCTTTAACTGTGTTTTTCTATCTGTTTTTTTTTCTCCTCCACTTTCCCCCCCTCGCCGGCTCCCCTCTTTTGCTTTCTCCATCTTTGACGGAGAATGCCCCAAACAAAGCAGTGGCAAGATCACACCAAACGCTGGCAATCTGTTGAGGATCAGGCTCCCTATGGGATTGTATAAACAGTAAAGCTTGTGGCACACACTCACGTCAAGCCCCCTCCCATTTACACGTGCCCCTCATCTGCATATTCACAAAAAGGCCCCTTTGGCTTTCCCTCATCAGCAGACCCCTCCCCACAGGGTCATCAGCACACGCCGGTTAGACGGAGGGAAAGCCGGGCGGGCTTGGCAACGTGTGCCGGCTGAGACCACACACGCGCGCACATCGAAATGATAGACAAATGCACAAAATCAATTTTTGCACACGCGGTACACAAATGTGCGACGGCCGAGTAAACAGAGAAATCTGAACGAGAATTAGTGAGATCTGGTGATGTGAGCACCGGCCATGCTCATCTAATTTTCACCCCTCCTTCCCTCACTCCCTCCCTCCCTCCCTCCCCTCCCCTCCTCCTCCTCTCGTCTCTCTCCTCTCATCATCAGGTACCTGGTGACGAGCGGCCCGTGATAATCCACAGCCTCTAACCAATCAATCAGCAGTATCGTAATCAGCAGCGTAGAGAGGGAGAGAAAGAAAAAAAAAGAGAAGCCCATAACTTACCCTGGGTCGCCTCCAGTCTGCAGAGCACAAGTAGAGGTCTGGTCAGGGCTTTGGCTGCAGCTATGAGGACTACTTCACCACAAATATGAGAAATACTCTGATTATATCCTTAAGCATTTTGTTTTTCTTTCTTTAAATCTAAATTTGATATTTTTCACTGTGTCATAAACATGTAACCAACATATAAAGCTCTCCCCCTCCCTTTTCCCATTTCAGTCTGATTCTCACTCTACCTCTCCCTCTTCCTCCCTCACTCACTCCCTTCCTGTCACTCTCTTCCCTATTTCCCTCTCTCCTCCCTCAGTGTCTGCCTGTTGCAACAGTGTGGACATAAACACACCATACAGTAGATATAAATCAAGAAGCATGCATCTCAGTGCAGAAGACAGAAAAGGCTCGCTGGTGTGATATCCTCCAGATCTGCTGGACCCTGTGTGTCTGTGTGTGTATGAGTTGGGGGGGTGGTGGTGGGAGGGAGTAGAGAAAGCAAGGGAGGGTCAAAGCTAAATGTTCTACAAAGAACAGGGGGACCGAACTGACTATTTTTCCCCCTTTGAATCAAACACATATTCCCTCCCTCCTCTTTCCCCTTCTACTCAGTGCTCCCCCAACCCTGTCTTACCCCCACCCCATCCCAAACCTCATTCCTTCTCCCCCATTTCTGCTCATAGGCATTCTCTCTCCAGACATGAGCATCCTTTGAGGGGGTTAGCTGTCTCTAGGAAGAGGAAGAGGTAACGCCGCCTAGCAGCCTAGTACATTTTGCCTTGAGGGTGAGCGAGCTGAAAAGCCATGTGCTATCATCATTTTTTGAGGTGTGCAGGAAAAGTAAAGACAAGAAAAACACACTGGTTTTACACAGCTCCGCAAAAGATCTGATGCTGAATTTAGCATAGGATTACACAAAACCTCTCTTCTGAACCTCTGAACAGAACCGCCATTTCTACAGACTCTGTGATTCCTCTCCTCCCCCTCACCAAAGAATGAGGTGTAGAAACTCTGCACAACCCACAGCGAGGGCATGGTGCCTAAGTTTAGTTCCACAATAGAGCTCAACCAAACAGGCAGACAGAGAATGAAATGGAACAACATTTGCAACTGTTCAAGGAGTCTCTCCACGGAGATGTTGCAAAAAGAATACACATGTGCTCAGTATTTTTGTATCCGTGAACATGCAAAGAGATGTATCTGACTGTCCTGATATATCAGGATGTCAGGGGGAGATATTGGAGGGTCTAGACGGTGGAGGTAACATAGTAAGGAGGAACTCAGTACACTTGGGACGACCTGCTGGCTTCAGACGGGAGCAGGGTGCCAGCTACGTATAGTGGAGCATTAAGCTGAGAGGCAAAACACAGCCCCCCCCTTCCCCAATGGGGCATGTGGAGATCCATCTCTTGGTTATATTAAGGTAGCAGTGGAAGAGCGAGGGGAGCGTTAGAGTAAAAAGGGAGGGGGGAGAGTGTCTGTTGGCGCCCTCAGAGTCCTATCCTGGGCTCAGTGTTGTTTTATTAATATTGTGTTTCTGAGGCTGCAAACCCCTCAGCTGTGAGTCTCCCCTGCCCCCTTTGACCCACAGACCACACCCCTCCATCCCCACCCTCTCTGCCAGTGCAAATAAATACACACATGCACACACACAGCCCACAAATGTAGTCTCTCGCTTTCGGTCCAACCAGAGCAGACTACTCTGCATGGTTTCCCTCTGTAAGAGGCCAAAGGTGGGCTACACCTGCAGAGCACACGGCAAACACCTCTGGGTAAATACAACGCTGGATTGCAACTTAACCAGAAAAAAAGAAAAGAATATATACACAAAGGCCCAAAATGGAGGGACTAGATGGCTAGTGAATGTCATCATGAAAGTCCGGAGATGAAACAATAGTATGGCAGAGAAGCTAAAGTGCACTGGTATACCGTGGTAGATGAGAAGCCTCCATGTTCTCAATGAGGAGAGACAGAGAATTTACGCAACATGGCAGCACTGTGTTGTAATGCATCAACCCTACTGAGAGCAGCACTGTCACTACTACTCTTCATCATCAGCAGGAGCAAAACACCAGCCTTGCATTGTCTTTGGGGCAAAAAAAAGTGTGTGCGTGTGCTTGTGTCTGTGTTTGTGTGCATGTGTGTGTGTGTGTGTGTGTGTGTGTGTATATATATATATATATATATATATGTGTGTCCGCCTCCACAGCATCCATATTAAACAGTTTTGGAGGTGACTGTGCTTCCCTGGATGTCATGAATATAAGAGAAAGCATCCATCTTCGTGGAATACAATTTCACAGGTAGTGACAGTAAAACTGACTCTACCTTCTGACTGCAGACACACAGAGGAAGAGAGACGGAGGGTGGAGAGGGGAAAGATAGAGAAACACAGACATCGACAGACAACGGCTGCCAACCACCCTCTGCTTTTCAGAACGCCGCTAGATTTTCCAGATGCATCCCATATTAAACTTATGGGCTACTACGTTCACTATGGTTAAATTCCACCGACAGCTAACCACGCTGATTGATTCAGCATGATTCAACTCATGCCGCCCGTATTCAAGCTGCAGTTTCTGTGAAATGGGCCTAATATTCGTTTGAAACTCATCAGAGAGACAGATATTAGGTCACTTTTCAAACTACATCTCCCGCTTATCAAGTCATTACAATGTAAGAGATGCAAAGTCCAGGAAAAACTTCTGGACCTGAAAAAATTTTATTTGTTTAAATGAAAAAAAATTCTCTCATATCAAATCCTGAGGCAGAGAAATGTTAACAATTGACCTCATTCTGAAAGAAAGATTTCTTAAAAGAGAAAAACCCGACATGACACAGCAGCACCTTTTTTCCAGTTTAGTATTAAAGAATAGATAATGAACACATTTTAACCGTGCGCGCCCTCATTTCTAATTAATTACCTGATTATGTCTTAATTTACCGTGATTTCATATTAATGGTGTGAAAGTTGAATTGCAGGTGGGAATTTTCACAATTATACCTGCTGTATCACAGAGTGTAATTAATCTCATTAACTAATCAACGGGAATTCTTCCTGTCTTACAGGGGAAATAAAGTCACAGTATTTAACACTTAGCTAATTAACTTAATCATGTATGAGATAATGAAGTAATTAGGGCAATTAAATCACAATTAACACCTCAAGAATTAGTGATTATTTCAGTCAGAGACAGTTGTGGGTTGATGGGGAAAAGCCACAAAATGTGCCTGGAAAAAAAAAGGTGGGAAAAACATTATAGGAATAATAAAAAGCAATACGAACTAAAATTAGCCAAGAAGAATGGGTCATGACTAATGGTAAATGACAGCTGTCTGAGAGGCCATCACTCTTTTTGTGAGGATGGAGGGAGATGCCCCTTTTGTCACAGCCAATCATTCCAGCCTTGAACATAAGCAGGGAAAAAAATGTCAAATTCAGGTTGAAAGAACAAAGTATCCAGGAGGAAGAAAAAATTGCACCAACAGAAACATGGCTCACTTATGAAAACAACTACAGACTGAGCTGACAAGCAGCCAAACCCAGATGCAGCGGTGATAGTAACTGGCTCCTGCCATCTGAGAATCGAACCGGGAGGGAACATTACAGTACACAGCCCGCTCTCTTGTTTTCTGCACTCTTTGCCAGCGTTCACAAGAAAACACGGTTTTCCTCCTACCAAATTCCTACGTGTCTAACAAAACATTTTGCCAGTAAAGACCATGCAAAGATGTGTTTTTCTGTCAAGTGTACACACTGTTCTCGTTTTTGTCTGTTTAGGATATTCAACTCTAAAGGGTGAGACATTTCACCACCATGTTTTTTGCTTTTGTATGTAAGTACACATCTCTATCATGAAATTATGAAGACAGTGATATCGCCTGTGTGTGTGTGTGTGTGTGTGTGTGTGTGTGTGTGTGTGTGTGTGTGTGTGTGTTTGTTACTCTCTTTCTTGGTTGTGTGACTCTTTCTGACCATTGCATTCGCTTCAGCAGCCATCTCCAGGACTCGGCACTCGCTCCACGGACGTGAGTTGATGAAAAACATGAGTGACAAGATTCATGGCTATCAGAGCAGCTGATGAAAATGGTAAGGCGAGGACGACTCGAAAAAAAAGAACCCTTCCTTTTTTCTATTCAAACAGGAGACAGAAGATGAGGAAAACAGATATGTCAAGAGACAGAGAAAGAGAGAATAAAAAATAAATAAAGACACAGCCCCCTCCCTCTGTCCCTAAACCCGCAATACCCCTCCCCATGTCAGGGGCAACACAAGAACAAAAAGAAATTACTTGTATCTTGGACACCAAGACGATCGCAAGCAACAAAAATTCAAATAAATTATATGAATTGAAAAATAGCAATATTTTATAAAGTGCAATTTAAAAAAAAATATGAATTGTTGACAACTTGAATTATATTTATATGAGAAATGTTATATTATTGTAATCACTACTTTTATGAAAAAGGAAAGAAAAAAAACACAAAAGCAGCAAATAACACCTATAATAAAATAAAGTAAATAAGATAAAACGTGCTGATTTCTGCATGACAACAAAAAATGTGTTTTATTTTCATATATGTGCTATGTATATATATATGATGGGACAGTGCTTGAATATTTTCTGCTTTGGATGGATTATGTTGCTGTTTCTCACTGCTTAGTACAGCACAGCAATGATTCCATCATGCTTGACTTTGCGGACACGCCAGGGATTTAGTCCGATCGGTCTGTGACTTTGGCAGTTCGGCCAGTGCTAAAGCATAACAGCCTCTTTCACTTTCAGCTCCCTCAGCGGGGTCATATGATTCCTACCAGATGCATCCATACATAAAACCCAGCATTAGACTCAGCCGGCGAAAGTCCCGCAGTCAGGTTTAAATAAATGCTTGATCATGTCAAAATAAACAAGATCATTTTAATTTGTTACTTACACAGCAAATAAGCCGTTTTGTTCACAAAATATTAAATAGTAAACAATTTGTTGCTGAAATATTTTTATTTAAATTTTTTTAATTTAAACTCCACAAATAAAAATATACTTTATTCATATTTGGTAAAAAAAACTAAATTAAGACATAATATACTAAGTAAAAATATATATATATATATATTAACTCCTTAAAATATCTTAAAGAACCTATTTCTGTACACATGGTAGTGTATGAATGCTAACAAAACATCGAGATAGCATGCTGTTTTATTACAATATGAAAAAGAATAAAAATGACACACGTCACAACACCTGTGCTGCAGACGGCGGCTGAATTGGTGCTTCAGCAAGGGGCGAGGGGCAAGGGGCTCCGGGGACAGAGGGAGGAAATGGCTGCTATGTTTGTTTGAGAGGAGGTTAGCAGCAGGGCAGGCAGGATTCTGCTGTGGCCCAGATTTTCTCCAATCCCTTTTGTCCGTTCAATCCATGTTTGAGTGGCTTTATGGAGAAATTGCTTTTTTATTGTGTCCACTCAGGAGAACCAAAAGCAAAAACACCTCCTGCATTCAGTCTGAAGACAATGCTCACAGAAGCATTGATGAAGTGACTTACCAATCAGGATCAACGTGCCAACAATGTGCTGCAGTTTTTCTCAGCTGATCTAAATGAAGTTGGTACTGTTAATGGATTCCTCACCACATGTTGCTCCTTCAAAGAAAACTTTCTTTGTCATGATGCACTTTCCCTGACATGAATTTCCAGATGTAGAATAAGACCGCAGAGGTAAATCTGACAGCCCAGAGATGAAGACAAACTAAAATTTGCGTCTTATGGGTCATAAAGGATGCCCAAGCTTCTGATCTGGAGACTGACAGAGGTATTATAGTGACATTGCACCATATTAAACTACAGAGTGGCAGTATGCCTCAGTGCCTTCCTGACCCACTGTTTGGAGAGGGGTCGCATGCAGGTGAAGTCAGCAGCAACTCACTCAAACACATTGGCCCAGTACCTCTCCAAGGTCAATCAGGCAACGTGGCTTATCGACCTTGGTGACTGAGTACCAGAGAGATACTTGTGTCTTAAGTGTGTCCACTCACCAGAAATGCACTATGAGCAAGTAAAGAGGAAAAACTTGTTTGTTAGTATTTTGTGTGATTTTCAAAATATGATTCATGTCAATGAATGTATGCACATATACAAATAAACCTGTGTGTGTGTGTGTCATTTTAATTTCAGTTACAAGACGTCAACACATAATTACACTATTTTTTTTTAATTTTCTGCAATTAAGCACCACATCTAACTACTGTATACTGTACCTAACCATACATATTTCCATATACAAAACACATTTCTCTTACTGATTCTAAAGAAAAACTACACAGCCGCAAAACTGAAAAACCATTTGTGTGCAAGCAGTGAGGGGTCTGACTTTCAAAATTGCATATACAAGCAGGTTTCATTCGTTTTTTGGATAACTGTGCAGGCTACTCTCGTGAAAAAAAATATCTCGCAGAAAATAAAAGGCAGACTGCCACAAATGAAGCCATATTCACTGTGTAATTCTTTAAATTCACTGAAAGCTTAAAAACACAAAAAGGGAAAGATGATGTTGTCATTTCTGTATGCATTACATTTAGTAAATGGTGAAATCATGGTGAGATCTAGGTTCAGGGCTCCGAGACACAAGAAATAGGTGCATAAAACTGAAGCATTACCTTTCACATAATTATACACAAAGTTTCATATTTTCGTCTCTTGGATGAGCAATTTCAATGGCTCTTCTTCCACGCCAGGAGCAATTGTGAACAGAAATGATAACACAGGCTTTTACAATTTCTGTGCACTTCCTTTTTTTCTGGCTCCAAGAAAACCACAAAGCCCTGCATCTCTATGTGTTAAATGAAGTGTGCAGCAACCTCATGAGTGTATTGTGCACGTGTGCTTACTTGCATGTGTGTGTGTTTGCGTGCTTGTGCATGTGCATGCACACTCACACATCTTTGAATGAGAGCTGAGGAAGTGACAGAATAAAGCTGCATGATGCGGGCGGACACAATATGCTGGGTTGTTGTCGGGGTTTTTTTGGTGGAGTGTCCTGACGCCATTTCATCACGTACCCCAAGAGGACAACCCAAGAGAGATGCAAGATGCAGAAGGATAGCAATTGCACCACAAAATAAAATGAGGAATCAGAGAGGTGCAGAGAGAATGAAGGATGAAGACAGGAAGGGAGGAGAGGATGGGAACTTGACAGAGAGAAAGAAAATGATACAGGTGTGCTCTCTTATTAATGCCAGTCCACCAGTCAATGAAGGTAAAAAGTCAGTGGTGTTGTAGTTAGTCACCAGCCTGTCCCATGTCCCTTTTCAGAAAGGACATGAACACACATTGAAAGGTTAGATGAATACTTCATCTTGTCCACAATAAAAAGAAGACATCTAAATCATGTTAATTTGCAATCCACTGACTCTCTAATGTTCCTGTAAAAAAAGGAAAAAACAGCCAACAAATAATTCACGGCTAGTTGGTCAGTTGTTGTTATCCAGATTTTTTTGTTGATATTTTCATGTGCTTCTCTTAATGTCTGAGGGATGTCAGGGTAAAGATGTCAACCGAGCGTAGGGTTATCCTTGGGCTTACCATGTCAGGCAATACAAATTCATTTCATATTCATCAGAACGGTTGTTCTCTGCAGGGGGTTCATGGCGCTACCTATCCCACTCCCCCTTTTCTCTTTGATTTGGCTCATTTGAGCAGTGCGGTCCCCGGCATCTTGTTAGAACTGCCACCTCAGTGACTCTGCCCCCTGGATGGATAGGGAGGGGGGGGGGGGGCGATGGGGGAGATGGCAGAGATGGAAGGGGTGCTCAGAGGGGTGTTGAGGGGGGTGTGGGATGATAGGTTAGGGAGGCCTACCCCAGAGCGCTTTCTCAAGTCACGGGTGAGCAAGCAAGGCTCGGTGAGTGGAAGCCGAGAAAACCTGAACAAGGCACACCATCTACTGGCAAGGTCCAGGTACTGCTGTCTGCCGTGAGGAGAGAGGTTGGAAAGAAAGGGAGAGAGGGGGAGGGAGAGAGAGAGAGAGAGAGAGAGAGAGAGAGAGAGTGGAATCCCTTCACTGAAAGGTCAACCACATGGTCTCTGTCTATGTTAAAACTTCTTTCAGTGTGCAACTGTCCACATCTTATGAAATATTACAATGCTGAACCTTTTAAATGAAATGGCTTCGCCGTGCCGCGTCTTTCATCAGATTCACCTGAAAATCTATTATTTAGCAGTTCGAAAGCAATTTGCCAGAGAACCCATTAAGTAACACACAGATGCAAAAATGCTAAATAATCCCAAAAAATCAAACAAACGGGGAGCTTTTCTTTTTTTATTGTTACTGACATGGTGCAAAAATGATCCGTTTGGGTCAAAGGGACAAGAGACATAACTGCCTAAAATTACCCATAATGGCTCACATGTGTAGCCAGTGCCTCGATTTTACTTCAATAAATTTTCGAATGCTCAAATGCAAACCGTTATTAGACATGGGTGAGAGTGAGTTATGCATTACCTCTGTACCTGCCGAACACAGGCGATCAGGGACAAAATTAATTCATAAAAGTGGAATCATTGTTCTTCAACCTTTCTATTTTCCAAGGTCGTGTTCATTTATCACACCAGGGTGTGCAGTGGGGAGACCGGACAAAGGCTTGAATATATAATGGCAGGTATAGGATAAACAGTATAGGGTGTGGGGGGTGAGGGGAACAACATATTCAACATCAAGACTTGGCCTGATTAGATGTCCAGACATGCCATAACCTTGGGGATCTGCCAACAAAAAACAGAAGCAGGAGGGGGGGTGGAGTGAATTTGGGGGGCTGAAATGCAGAAAGACAGGGTATAGAGAGAAACATGCAGAAGAGCCGAAAGTAAGTGCCTGGAGAAAACCTATTCAGAAAACATTTTCATTTTCTTCCATCTGTACATATATAAAATATCGTTTGTGCCATTACTGAACCCCGGAACCCCCCTTCCATCCTCCCTCTCTTCACCACATGAAAAAAATAAATCTAATTTTCCCATCCCTGCCACAGAATAACCCACCCCCCACCCCACCTCTCCCCCCGACTCACTCACTCACTCTCACACTGTCTCTCTCACACACACACACACACACACACACACACACACACACACACACACACACACACACACACACACACACACACACACACACACACACACACACACACACACACACACACACACACACACACACACACACACACCCACCCACCCAGTGGCCCCACCCACCACTGTTCTAAGCCCACTTTCAGGCTCCCCCAGCCCCTCCCATCCTTGCTCTCATAGTGATGCACCATTCCTTTCTCTAAGCAAGGCTCCATTTTGTAATAAGTTCTGATCAGTGTTATAACCAATTTGCTTTCAATCCTGAGAAAATGGTGGAAAAGCCTTGGTGATGGAGAAGCGCTGAGGACAGAGTAGCGTAAAAGAAACACGGGAGAGTGAAAGTGAACCATTAAATATCCAGCAGGGATGAGTATAAATTCATAGAAGTGTAATTTTGTAAGTTTTGAATGACTGCATTTGTTACATACTCATGGCTGTCCGTGTATTTATGATTAAATATTCAAAAAAACTTGACTAGACAAGTAAAAATGTGAATATATTGGCAAGCTCACAGAGCGGATAGGTAAAGAGGATAGATATTTTTTGGGGGTTGGAAAATATTCTTTAGACAATCTTTTACCCTGAGGGCAGGGCAACAAAAAACACAATCACAAAGGTTATGCTATTCAACAAATAAAAGTCAGATATAATAAACACTATACTTTACTATGTGCAAAATCATTAAAAGCAAATCATCTAAAGTGATAAAAAAGGCAAAGGGTTTTAATTATTTAAGATATTTAACATTCTAATGTACAGCGACTTAGTGCAGAGACGTAAACAAAAGGAATCATCGTAAACTAGTGCATTTCACCTTTAACTGTAAAAATGGTGCTGGCGATGATATTTATTCATGGTTAAATATAAAAAGAGCATGTCAGGGGGAAAATCTGAGACAGGTATTTTCCACAGTCAATCTTCTCACACCGACGTTACATTAGCTATTAACTACTGGTACACGCCGGCGGATAAGGAATGTGACCATCCATGATAAAGTGTGACCACAATGGTAAATAAAATGAAACTATTCCTATAACAATCAGACTACAGCGTAAATCACCTACAATAACAACATCTAAACTGTTTTACCCTGCTGCATACTGATAACATCCACCATAATCAGCAAAGAAAGGGTAACCGTTTTGATATTTATTTTTTCAGTACTTTGGTTACTGAGGACATGGAAGCATTAATATTATATTAAACCACTAAAGAGAGCTAATCCAGCTGTGCAAATCCCTTTTCCATCTACTGTACGAAGGACCGGATCTCCAGACATGTGAACGGAAGTAGAAGGGAGGGCAGAGCTTCCTCAGGTCCATAGCCAGCCATGACCTGAGTGCCAGCGGCACAGCTTTTTGGGGTAATGTTAATGGGTGGTTAAAATCACGTTAAGGGTCGGAGAGATAGCCAAGTTAATTACAACATTGCTGAAGATAGTTATTTTTCCTCTGAATCTGAATACGTTTTTCATTAATGGTGTCACAGAGATCAGCAGCTATCAGTACCTCCGGGGAGATAGCAGGGGGGGAAAACAATCACTGATTCTTCCACACAATTTCACCATCTAATTTCCGACCGTGCATTTTGGAACAAAATTAATTTCCTTGGCTATCTAATAAATCAGAAACAAGCGATTGCTGTTGGTGCCAATCCAGGCAAGCACAATGAGATCTCTCTGCTCAGATCTGGCAGAATGAATTGCACGTCCCTGCTGATGCTTGAGACACGTCATTGCAGACTGGGCTGTACGTCTTGTATGGAATCTCCCTCTTTAGCCCCCCCCCCCATCACACTCACTCTGTCTCATTCACACAAAGACATCATTCGTGCTTTTATTCAAAACAAAGTTAGGGCAACTGTCTATTCCAAATGAGTTATCCTCCATCCTCCCACTACTTCCTCATTAGTTGACGTCTTCTATGATCATCCTTATCAATCTCATTGGTTTAAATCACCCAATCTCCATGCTTCGAGGTGCACCATATTAGGGTTATATTATTCAGTTCTCTATATGATACTCTGTATGCTACATTATACATGCAGCATCTTGTAAGGTTCAATGCATGTTTTCCGCATGGCTTCCCTCTGAAACAACTGGGGGGTTTTGAAGATCAGCTATATGCTAAAATGCCTCAGGCTATCTTTACAAGGTTACAGAGCATTAAGAGTCGGAATGCACACCCAGGGAGGCAAGGGGGTGATCCCCACACACACACACACACAAGCTAATAAATACACACCACCACCAAAGTCTAGATCTCGGCTCTAGGGACATTCCCTGGGTAGAGCCTTCAGAGACGTTGCGGGCAGGCTGGAGTGGGTAGGATGGGTTAAACGATGGTGTTGTAAAACATTTATCTGCTTCAGATGGAGCTTTAGATAGATTGAACCTCATCGCCTGCCATTACGGAATTACCCTAACTGCTGCTATAATGTGGCTGAGCATAGACACCGTGCACAATCCCTCTCCGCCATCCTATTGATTTTCACACTCTGAGACAGTGTGCTCCCGAAGGGCAGTAAATTACAGGGCGTTTTACAGGGACTTACACCTGCAGCGGAAACTTTACAGGGATACGGGTGTCAGGGACCACTCCCACTGACTACTGTGAGAATATGGACATGGGGTGCTCTATTCAGTCACACACATTAAAGCATGCATTCACACAACAACATAAATAGGGGTTTCCCCCAGCTGAACACATTGACATTAAAGGAAAAACAGCTCTATAAGAGACATTTTTGGACTATTTATATGGCATTTTACTGTTATTGGACTACTAGCAGGAAACACCGTAACTGTAATAGTAAAGAAATAGAGGGGGGGGGGGGTCCCTGGCAGAATTTTAAACAAGCACATTTCAGTAACAGTGCTGTAGTAGACTGCAGCTCCTCCAGTGTTGTTTCATTTAAAATTTCTGTAAAAACAATTCTCAGCTTTATTGCAGCAAAAATATACAAAGCACAGGGTCAGGAATGATGGTGCCAGAAAAATGTCAAAAGTAATATCATCAGAACAAGCTTAGGTCCCACTCGAGCATATGTGGAAACAGAAGTCACTGCAGTCAGACATCTTTATCAATAAGTTTATGATAAACATTAGTAAAAATGTAATTCCCATATAAGAGAAAACAACATAAAGTACTAATATATGTTACTTTATGTGTGTTGGATTTTTAGTGTCTGTGTGTGTGTAAGAATATTCATAGCTCAGAAACATAATTTATGTTAAAAGTTACAGCTAGACTGCAGCCTTGAGGACAGAGGTTCATAAAGCGGAAGTTAATACTCAAAGGAGGATTCAGCACAAAGTACAAATTGTCCCATAAATGCCTGAAACAAGACTGAAACGGCAACTTGACAAAAAAAAGGGAAGGGTTTTACATGTGTTATAATGCTGATAATTCAAAAGCAGCAACGCAGACAATTATCCATCTTGTTAAAAAGATAACTGTGCAATAGATGGTCAAGATATGATGCCATGGGTGTATCTCTAAAGTGGTGCTGGAAGGAATCAAGGAAGGAATTGCGGACTAATAAAACGTCCTTAACTCTGCAACACCTGGATATATATGGTTTCTTTTCATTTCTTCTCCAGCTCCACTCACTCCTAGTAAAACTAGCTCTCAACACCAGCACTCACTGACCTCAGGATAGCCCTGCAGACATGAAAGACCCTTTATCTGTTCCAGGTGTGGGCTGACTCACGCTGTGTGTGTGGTGTGTGTGTGTGTGCGTGCGTGCGTGCGTGCGTGCGTGCGTGCGTGCGTGCGTGCGTGCGCGTGAGAAAGAAAGTGAGAGAGATACAGATGTTTATGTGGGGGAGCAGATTCAGGATCCACAGGCAATTTACTAAACTAAAACAGGAGAGCAATACAAACACATTGTACATCAAGTCCATAACATGTGAAAGCAATAGGACAGGCCAGCACACGGGCTCTGCACAGACCTAGTACAGTATCATGTATCCCGATACAGACGGATCTACAGTCTCTTTACTGCGTGTGCCTGCATCTTCATGCAGTTGAGACTGATCGGGGTAGACTGTGCCTCTGTCTACTTATGATCAGATTTGATTCCTGCATAACCCCCACTTGAATTGATTTATGAAATTTGCCATATTACTAGACAGGAGGACTGTAGTTGGTCCAACACTTTACAGACAACATTTGCATAGGCAGGGCAACTGGAAATGAGTTGTTGTAAACAGACTACATAGTTGACTTTGGGGTCCTCTAAATTAAGAACGTACAATTTCTCATGAATCTGGCTTCATGTCAAAGTGAGAATGGATTATCAGACTCACACAAGCACAACAGATAAAGCCCAAGATTGGATAACACAAACATGTTACATTGATGCTGAGCAATAGGTTGCACGTAAATGACCCCATGCAGCCCCTCCCTCTCACACTGTCTGGTTTCAGGTTAAACTTGACCCCTCACACTTGACCTTTGGGGCTTGACTCTGTGCTGGTGGAGTAGAGCGAGGCAAGGGCACAGCTGTGAGGGAGGGTCCACAGCAGGACAAACTCCCCTCTGACAAAGGGAGAAATTCAATTGGGGCATATTAGTGTCCAAGTAGTTGAATATCACTCATTCCAGCTAACTGGAAACATCTTTTCTTCTGCGCTGAAGGCAGCTTCCATTAACCTCTAAAACAGTGGGAGGGCTGGGGTTGGGTGGGTCACACAGAATAGCTCTCAGCTTTAACTTTGCCAGCACTTCTCAACAGCGCTCTATTTTTAACTTCTGATACATATTGCTGCGGTCATTATTTTCAATGTTTCTGTCCTGCACTGTCAAACGGCTTGCAGTTTTGATGTATGAACGGTGGTCCATCACTTACATTGTTCCCCAGGACAACCAATGAGTGTGTGGTTCCCTGCAGTGGGTCAGACAAAGACAGATAGATGGATCTGGCTCAGGCCATAGGTACCAAGGGACACTTCTCAGGACAGCTAACAAATAGGACTGAGAGGAAAGGGATGAACCTGAATAAAAGCTGATACTCCACAGAGCTGCTCAACCCATAACTGTCACCTCTGCAGATTGAACAGCCATCCTAAATGAAGATAAACTATCGATCCGCAGAGTAATATCTGGTGTTTGGTAAGTCTACAATGAGAAGAAGAGATGCCAGGGAAAATATTCTCTCGCTATTTGAATGCTGATCTCAACAGTGACATGTCGACAAAACAGGAGAGTGTTTAGGAGCTGGATCCAACCTCTCTCTAGAAACTGCTTTATAACAAATTAAAAACAAGAGGGAAATCATGCTGAAATTGGGTCCCATCTCACTGCAACAACCCTCCAGCCCCACGCCTTCTCCCCCCTGCCATCCCCAATGTCTCTTTTCTCCACAATCTGTGTCAGAAGAAGCAGCAAGGAACGGTTTGTGAGAAACACTTATCTAGCACAGCGGCAGAGCCCTGTTCCTACACCCTTTATCTCACCAGGAGATGGAATTCAATATACAAAAACCCCATCATGCAGCAGCATCACGCCTGTGCTTGGGATAAGGGCAGGGTTGCAAGGTAATTGGTTGGTGGTGGACATACACAAGGTTTGAGACTACCCGTGGAGGAGTGGAGATTACAGGAAGGGGTGGAGGGACTGGGTAACTGGGAGTCAGTGGGGGAGGGAGGGGGGGAGAGAGGGGTTCTTGACAATCTCTCTTCACATCCCCCCTTCTCTTCCATCCACCCATCACTACCCCGTCTGCTCATGTAATCTGCAGCCCCCATAAAATGTACATGCGTGCTTGTGTGTTGGTGTATGTTTTTTGGTTCCGACGCAAATAACAAAGCATGTCAAGTGTATGTGTATAGCCCCTATGGCACAATGCACCCCCCAAACTCCTTTTCAAAAAAGGAAAAATGACACTACATAGTTTCTATTTTACAAGTTTGTATTTTGCATCCCCTGGGCTCATTAATTAGGAAAATCCCTCACATCCATGACATTTAAATTAAAAGTAAAGCAGATAATGTCATAACAAAAACTGAATATCATTATGTAGCAAAAATAATTTCTTTCCTGAGTGATAATGCAAAAGGGGATCGGAGGGTGATGATCCTGCACATGCAGTATGAACAGTGAAGAGCGGGGGGCACACAGGAAATACACCAGCACACCATTTCCCGTTTTCCAGCGACTCCTCAAGATAACAGGCGCAGAGGAGGCTGAGATAAAGGAACATGTGAGAGAAAGAGAAAGAAAAAGTAATTTCTCTGATTTATTTATGATGCAATGAAGGTATGCTGAACGCATCAGAACATGCAGCAGTGGTCATACTGTCAGGGAAGATGAAGTGTCTTCATACTCGACTGAGCGGACGAGCGAGGGAAAGAAAGAGGGAGAGAGAGAAAATTAGAGGGAGAGAGAGGAGGGTGGCTATCCTGCAGAAGGGTGTTAACCATCTCATCTCTACCGCACCACCGCACTCGCCACAAAATGGCTACTTCGTTCCTTCTGGCGGCCGGCACCATGAGGGGGGCCATCTGAACCGCCTCTATCTCATCTCCCACCTCTGTAACCTATTCTTCAACCTCAACTATTTCTCATATTTATGGACCGGTTCCATGCAGTACACTGCTGAGTGGCTTTTTACCTACACGTATTTAGACTGAATTAAATCCGTGAAATCACTCTTTCTTTCATGCTCAGTTTAATGTTCTGATAAATGTGATTTGTCTATGTGGCTGCCGAGCAAGATTTCCATCAGAAGATCTTGTAAGAACTGCATCAGGAGCAATACAGTTAAGTGAAAAGGGAAAGAGCCTGTTAGCGTGCTGCTGAATGTGGCAAACTTAGAGAAAAAAGCAATGGAAAGCTAAATGGCATCAAAATACCAAACTACATTGGTTTTCATAATTTACTGAAATGCGTTAGACCCACACACAATAGCATTAATATGGGGAAACGCAAGTGCAGGTAGTGAGTGCACCGACGTCTAACACACAGGACATGAGCTCATGTCCAGGGCAACATCCCCCTCTGCAGGCAAAGAGAATCACTTTTCACAAAAAAACTGTTTCATGAACTAAGATGGAGCCTTGGAGGCCATTTCATTCATTACATTCTATCTATATCAAAGGTATTCTTTTTACATTTGAAGGCAATTAAAAAAAAGTCCACAAAAAAAAATAAAAATGTTGCTTTGACAAGAAAAGGAGAGCCAATAATTCATATTGGCAAGGGGTTTAGATGACTGTACAAGGAACATGCAACCAACTGCAGCCCACGGTGGTTACATAAGAGGTCAGCCCACTTCTATAAGGATGGTGAATAGGAAAAGAAAAAGAAAAATGATACTTTCTTTGTCAATTTCTTGATTCAGCGTCAGTACTACTCATTCTACCCTTATAATAGCATGACAGCAATTTTCAGTTGAAAATACCTTTACAAAACATCTGTGTTACTACGCTCTCTCCTTAAAGACGAGATATGTTGTGCTTTTTAATACTGCTGGCATTTTTCTGATATATATGAATATACTAGAACTGAGCCTAAATGCACTTCCACATTTTCAGGCCATCTCTGAATCTTCAACTTGTAAGTGATAAAAATTGGATGTCTGGAGCTCTGACTCAAATAAGCTTGAGAAATGTAATACATTGCGCAAAAGGGAAGATAGAAATTGGGAGTGGAGGAGCAGATCTGTAAGGCAACATGACCCTAAAAGGCTTTTTTTGTGTCTCAGGATCAGGATATGTATCACAAGAGCGCCTCTGCTGTGCTGAAAACACTTTAAAATGGCTGTCAGTCCAAATGGGAGTTAAATTTATTGGTTAATTTCAACTTTGTCTGGAAGTCAGTCTTTGACGACTGAACAAAATTTACAAAGAAATACATACCTTATTAAATCCAGGACATTACTTACAGGGGAAAATCATGCATTGTGCTTTATAATGCATTTAACCTAAAATAATTATCATACTTTAATAACACTTGCCATTTACCTTTTCTAATACACTTTGGCATAAAAGCACAGAATTGGGCCCTACATGACATCAAATTATTTTTTGTTATCAAAATGAGCAAATCAATAGTTCAGCATTATCATTCTGTTCAAAAAATTAAAACCATATATGACTGATAAAAAAAAAAGTATCTCTCTTGTGCTTATGTGGTGCCATTTTTTGCTACGACTTATCCGGCGATTGACCTAGCACTTTTCACTCTGTGTTATGGAAGACTTTGCTGCTGAGCCTTTGAATCAACTGATGCTTTAGCACAAGCTCCCAACTCCAAGGTTATTTCTCCTGGATTTCCTCTAAGTTCTTTAAAGAAGACCTTGCACTTGGAATACATATTATACATAAAAACTCAGTCAAATAAACTAACAAAAGTTTGGGAATAAGCAGCATCAAAGCATTCCTCGTCTGGCTCGAACCACATGATGAGCCTTGTGTCTTTGTGAGCAGAAGCTCGTAGATGTTCAGCACATTTCAGAGCCAGGCTTTAGATTTTTTCGGCAGATTATCTTTTGGTCTTTGAAGCCCAGAACCCACCTGCTTCAATCTGACCAGCGCTACTCCTCCGGTTTCCAAACTGCGGTACCATTGGTCAACATAAGCAGCACTTATGAGCCATACCCTTGGGGGAATTCCTGTTTATTACTGGCCAAAGTCTGTGCAGAAGCTCTGCACAGATCTTCAAAGAGGAGCTGGCAAGTATGCCCCCTATAAAATATGAACCATTTGGGAGAGTTGCTGGAAATCTAAAATAATTCTGTGTGTATGGATAAATCAACTTGTATCCTTGATATGCTGCAGAGAATTATAATTTCAAAAGATACAGAGCTCAACCAATACAAATTCAATTGTGACAACTAAAAAGTGTTTTTAAAATCTGAATATGCTTTCAAAACCAAACACAGCTTATTAATTTGATACTGAATATACCCCTCACCAAAAGTACCATTTTAGTGAATGCACAATACACACATACAGTAATAAAGATAAAAGCAAATGGTACAGTATTTAACATGGAGGGAAAAACACTTAAGATAAGATAAGATAAGATATACGTTTATTCGTCCCACAATGGGGAAATTCGGGCATTACAGCAGCAAAGTGGACAGGAGAATATATAAAAAAATTACGTACATTATGTACATTATGTACAAAATTTAACAAAAAAAAATAACATTAAATAAAAAACACCAAAGGTATATAAATGCTATATACAGAGCAGTAGCAATAGTTGCACATGGGATATTAAAAAATATAAAATATAAGTATTGCACAGTTAGTTATTGCACTATGAAGTGTATCCGTGAATTATATTAGAGTGGTTGAGTCCCGTGCGTGTTTGTGTGTCCTATTTAGAGCAGTGCTGGTTGTACAGCCTCACAGCAGCAGGAAGGAAGGACCTGCGATACCGCTCCTTCACACACTTAGGGTGAAGGACCAGGTCGCTGAAGGAGCTGTACAGTGCAGAAACAGCGTCCTGCATGGGGTGGGAGTCGTTGTCCATCACTGATGATAGCTTAGCTACCATTCTCCAAGGCCATCTCTGACATATGTTTTAAAACTATCACTGTGTTTCCAGACAATTTACATTTGGATTTTCTGAAATGACCATCATGTCCTCCAACCCATATGATGATCTTTGTTGTATGTGGTAAAAACGACCAAATCAACCGTTTCCTACAATAGTGCCTCTAGCGGTAACAGGGGGTACGCCACAAATACTTATTGCCTCAATGCATTGTGGGGCTTTATTTGCTTTACAGACGCATGGTTGGTGAGCTTTTGAAGGTTAGAGTTAGGGTGACATGGCAGAGAATCAGCATGATCAGCACAACCATTGAAATACACAAACTTGGTTGTTATAAGCTGCTTGAAAAACGATCTATTTTGTCATATTTTGGTGGAGGACAGACTCAGAATGTCAGGCCTCCATACATGGCCCGTGAGAAAGTTTGATCAAGCAGGCAAGGCAATTCATAAATACAAAAAACCTACATTTAAAATCTGATGACACCAATTTAAAAAAAAAATTACTATAAAAATCCCCCTGAAACATTAGACAAACGTACTCTGGATGTTGCAGGTTCCAAGAGAAATGGACAAAGAATATATATTTTTGTGGAAGTAAAAGAGGTGACATGATCGCAGTGCGGAGAAAGGCCAATCTTTAGCATCATCACACCTCGAAACATGCTAAATTGTCAGATGGTGTTGAATAAAGTTAATTCTCTTTGGCTGCAAAGTTTTGCGGTGAGAGAGCCAACAGCTAACTAGTTGAAATCTCATTCAGAAAGAACATGTGAAGGAGCCTTGTTGTCGCTGCAAAGCTGTCTGAACCTGAGTAATGTTCTAAAGAGTATCTTGAACCGCAGCAGAGCAGATTACTGATAGCATATGATTTTGAAAAAAACACTGAAGGACACTACATGAAATCTTCTGGCCAAAGGTGAGGATTTGTTTTGGATGCAAAAACCAGAGTAGCTTCATCATCACTACCATCTGATATCGGATGCCTCGCCAAAGGGAAGCAGTTCCAGCTATCGCATTAGAGAGGTTAGTGTGATATGTGTTCAATTATTGAGTGCAGCCCTCAAAGGACGTTATAAAGATTGAGATGGCTCTTGATCAGAAGAAGGTTACCCACCCCTGACTTCAGTTATGCTACGACCTATTTCAAAGACAAAAGAAATACAAAAATTAAATTTAAAGAAAAATAGATACATGTTTTTACAGTGGCTGAGCCACAAAATACCAGTGGAGGCACAGGGAATCGCAACGTAAAAACGCCAGAATGAAAGCGGTTATCTTGCATGCTACCTTCAAGGTAGAATGAATAAAATATGGGCTAGCAATGACACAGCGATGTGTTATCAATATTTTAATACTTTCACCTCTAATTTTAAACTTCTCTCCCAGATTGCCATCAATGTCCCAATATATTCTTAACCTTTTCTACTTAGCAAAAAGCAGACTTCACACATAACACTAGAATGGCCAAATTTAAAGAGAAACACTTAGAGAAGCCATGTCACACTTGAGTTGGAACTTCTCCTGTCTTTGGGGTTTAGTTCAGAAGTAAAACAGTACAGGTGCTTTCATGTGAATCATGGAATTAGCATGAGTTTGCATAAAAGGCTAAACTAATACCAGGCCTTGTCACTATTATTATTTGAAAGTGTGAAAAGCATGTAGCAAATGGATGGATGCCTGGATTGATGCGTGTGTCAAAATCTAAATGCGAAGTCTGATGTAAATGAATGTTAACAATTATGCTAAACTTAATGTACTCAAACTTAATTTACTTTAACTTTTGTGCTTACGCACTCAGGTTTAAACTATGGAGGCAAATGAGATATATTCCTCTGCCAGCCTTTGTGTGTAAATCCTTTTGTCGTCCTCTCATAAAGTGTCACTGTCCTGATTACCCTGCAGTGCGGCAGAAAAGCAAATGGGTGAGCGGCGGTGGGAGGGAGCTGGGTTGAGGGGGGTATGCGAATGAGATGCTCACTGACCCTGCCACCATCACAAACCACCAGTCTGATCTAATATCCTTACTGGTTTAATGAGTGGGTGGCTTGATACATGTCAGGCTAACCCTGCCCTGTTACAGACCTTGTTTCAGCATCATCCGCTATCTCTGCATTGCAAATACTGGGTGTCCACCGCAAAACTCTACTCCTGCAGAGTAACTACAACTGTTGTTGGTATAGGTGGTCTCTGTCATTACTAGGTGAGAAATAACAGTAAAAGTAGGTTGAAATCGCAACTCACAGCTCGGGATCAAACCTTAAAAAGAAGTTAACACAACCCACTCTTGGAGCATATTTCTCTATGTTAAATTCGTATAAGTCTGCATTGGATAGTGCAACTTTGAGGGTTAACAAATCAATATTCCAGACTCTTGTCATTTATTTACACAGGAGATCAAGTTGGATAATAATGACTGTGAAGACATCCAGAGACAGTTCTGTGAAAGACGGACATTAAGCACTGCAAAGACCATAAAGTAAAGAAAGGGACTGTAATTTAGAGAATGATTATTTGTCTGTAGCACAGTCACCTCAAATGCCACAAAGCTCCTCTCTACAACGAGGCCTGTCAGTCAGATTTGTGTCCATGCACCATTGTCAAGTGCTCAGTTTCAATCAACCAACAACTGAGATGAACTTAATTTCTTTAATTCAGGATAGTTCTGCAAAGTTAGTTTCATGCCTGACCCGTCCTCTCAACTCCACATGCCAGCACGAAGTTGTGTATGTACTGAGTAATGGATTTGTTCAACCAAGTCCCAAAGACCCCAGCACCAGAGCCCACAGACAGGCCTGCACACTGCCATTCAGGAATCAGCTAAACGGACAGTAGCACCAGGGACCGGATGCAACCCATGTCTGTTCAGATTAAATGAGAGGCTGACGATGTTAATTAGGCAGAGTAAATTTACATCAGCAAATTATGTAAGCAGCTAGAAGAGTAACAAAGCGTGATACCAGTTAAGTCACAGCTTGGCAAGCGCTGCCCTGCCACTTCATGCTGATGTGGCCATGGTCGATCAAGCAGAGAAGCCTCAAATGCCAATTAGACATGAGTGGGTAATTGTGTCAGGGGGGGCTGGTGGCACTAGGGACTTTGTCCTGAGGCACTCAGTGTTTCCATCCTCCTCCAACATAGCAAGTGACACATCTGAGTTCACTGATAGCTTAGTGCTTCTTGCTCTTTCTCACACACACGTGTACATGTACACACACACACACACACACACACACACACACACACACACACACACACACACACACACACACACACACACACACACACACACACACACACACACACACACACACACACACACACACACACACACACACACACACACACACACACACACACACACACACACACACAAAATTGCAAAAAGAATGACTGGCTTTTGAAGAAGAGACCATTTAAAGGAGGAAATTCAGCTGGCAGGCAAAAAGTAAGCCTAAATTTGCAAGGGTTTTTGCAAAAGGATTTTTGATATCAATTTATCAAAATGAAAAACTGGAAGTAGACAGTCCCACTTAAATAAAATCGCTTAATGCACTGCAGACATGGTTTGTCCAAAAGAGAATTAATTATGCAATTAGATTAAGAAAAACGTAACTAAACCTTTTTTACTTCATCTTTCAGACCAAATGATTGGCAGTAAAAAGTTTGTACTCTGACCCCAAAGAACAGCAGATTAAATTAATATTGACTATAAAAAAGTTTTAAAACAATATTCTAAAAAAAAAAATCTCAAAACTCTCCAGAGAAATAAGCCACTGTACTAGCAATGTCAGAAACACACAGTTTTACCAGAAAATGATTAAATGCACATCCGTGTCAGTCTCACACTCCTTAACCCTGGTGTCAGTCACTGCGAGCATTGTAATGCATATAATACATGTGCCTTCTGGTTTGTTCATTGAGGAAGTAACTGTTACCTGGTTGAGGTAGCTGCCTGTGAACCGATCAGTAAAATATATTAGAAATTCTGGTTGTGACATCAAATGGCAGAGAAAAGTCAGGCAAATGCAAACATGCACAGAGACTGAGGCAGAATCAGTGTACTTTACGGGGTGAGCTGTAACCCAGGTATTGGAGCACATCATCCATTAATCGTCCCACCGCATTTTATGAAAGACACTGATAAGTATTTATCTATAGGAAAAATCTGTGAAAAGCAACTTCAGACAAAAGTGTCTGCCAAATTAATGTAATGTTGTTTTTTCTCATGAAATTCCAAAAATGCCTGAAATTGACTAAATGTGTTAAAGTATTGGCATTATGCAATTATCTTCTTTAATCAATTAATCTGTAGATCATTTTCACAATCAAACGATAAATTATTTGGCCAATAAAACACCCAAAAACAATGAAAAACACCTGTAATGATATCCTGGAGTCCACACTGACATTTCATCAGATATCTCACTTAGTCTAACTAACTCTCTGTTATCACCGTGAATCTATGTTGACCACAGCAGCTTTGCTCTGTGTAGGACTTTAACTGTCACCTTTCAACTCTACAGTGTTTAATGTAGATAATACTAATCCTGTACATATATATATTCTGGGTAGAGTATCACTTTGAGTGTTTTAGAAAAGCACTTTTAGAGTCATCTTATTTGTCAATCAAATTGGCAAAGTATAATGGGCAAAATAATAACTGATGCATGGTTATTTTACATTAATAATTTACATTTTGAAATCTTCTTTGTGACACGATGACTGCATTACATCGAAAAACTTTTTATTGTTGTTTTAAAACCGATTCCGAATAGCTAGTATTTCCATCGATTTCACTGACATTTAGCTTAGTCTAAAATGTATCTTTTCCCAAAGGATTCATAATTTTATAATATTAACCTTGATAGCTGGACACATTACTGGAAGAGCAGAGTACAGTAAGGGCCCTAGTTGCTCATGTGTTGCTGTTGAATGCCATGCTAAAAATTAAAAGCCATGGACTCCCATCTCCTCTCTGAAGCTCCACTGGTTTCTATCAAGCTGTATGTCTGTCTGTCTGTGTCACACACACACACACACACACACACACACACACACACACACACACACACACACACACACACACACACACACACACACACACACACACACACACACACACACACACACAGCAGGACATGGCAGACAAGGACACCAACCCACATCTCCACTTTCTAGGCTACTCTTGATTCTAATTGGCTCAGACCAGTCTTATGCCTCTGTACTCCCTGCATGTTAATACTCCCATGGTAACATTCTCACACCTAATGGCTGCACACTGAGAGGCATTTTCAACCACATTACCTCTTATTGAGTTACAGAGCCCCATCGTTCCAAATAAGACAAATTTAATTGATCCAGTCTATAAAAATCTCTGTGCTGCTGTGAAAGACCTGGTTCTTCGGTTTCTTTATTTATTTATTCACTCTGCTTTCTCACCTCAGAGTGTGGAGCCCTGCATGAGGCACAAGGAAATTAGGTTTATTCCACTCCATACAAAAAAAAGGGAAGGATGCTGAGGAGAAATTCAAAGGTTTCAAAATTAGATCAATGGTCTCAACATCAATCAAAGGCAGGGTTCCTCACGTGTCAGCCTTGGTTGTAAGTTCAAAATGAACCTTAAAAACAGCAGGTACCTAGTCGACTCTTAAGTGAACTATGCAGGGGGGACACAAGCTGTGGAAAGAGTGAATTAAAAAAAATACCAGCACAGCTGAGACGCTATATTACATTAATCTTTTTTTTGTGTCTTTTCTGACATGCTCTATTCATATTCAGTGAGGCACTTGTTATGCCATAAAAGGGGAAAAGGCGAGGAAATTTCCATTTCATTTATGGGTTCAAGTGCATAAGATGTACTCAAAATGTATCCGAGGCAGAGCTGGTGAAATGGACAGATGACTGTCAGCCAAGGGTGTTTTAAAGTACAAATGTACTTTGAAAACTTTTTAATGCAGTATAGTGCTGTATATAAAAAGTATGTTTGTGCCCTCACTTTCACCCATACACCATACAATCCTGTTACCAACTACTGGAGATATTGAGCTCACTGAGATACTTAAGTGATTAACCAAAACAAATATTAAATCCAGTGTAAAACCTAGGGATTGAATAGAGCTGAACAAAAAAAAAACAGCCTTAATCTCACCTGTTGAGAAGAGAAATGTGATAATGAGAGAAATGGTGGGCGAAAACTGAGGTAATCCTACCAACAGTGTGCTTCCCCCATGAAGGATTCAACTATTCCCAGCAACCAGATAAACCAAATATTATATTCCAGATCAGAGTATGTGTGTGCGCAGTTTGCAATACAGGTATGTGTGTGTGCTAGAAGGGGCATAACCCCTGTCTCCTGTTAGAAATGCATTGATGATGGTGGAGAGGTTTATAATTTGCCCAGGAGGATTTTCTGCCTTACCATATTTTGAAAGCAGCTGAATTAACTTTCTGTCCATTAAATCCTGTATCAGGATATATATAATTCCTTTTCTATTCCCTTTTCTCAGCCTTTTAGAAAAAATTCTATCAATCGTATTTCATGCATGATTACAGATTTAGCCAATTGTGGTCTGCGTTATTGCTGGGGTTAATCGCAGCTTTCTCTCATTAAATGCTGGTAACTGGGCTAAAAACTGCTGATAAACCTTCAAGGCTGGTAACTGAGAAACAAGAAATTAGCTTTGTCTTAAAATAATTCATATATTATCAACTTATTGAGTAATGCCATTAAATGAATCACAAAAATATAACAATTAACTGCCTAAACTAAATACTCTGATTGATTAAACTTAAAATTAAATCTCCCTGATGGATTTTATTTTAAATCAATCCATGACTGGCCTCAAGTTCCTCTTTTAAAGTCAATTGCTCACAACAAACAATCAATAAAAAACCGGTACAGAACAATTGTCTCAGTTTATACCTGTTCTGGCTTGATTCAGTTTACTCAAGACAGAATTATCTAATGCATTTTTGTGAACCTGACTGGTATGTTTTTGATGCAAATCTTCCACTCTCATTTCTCTGAGACGACTGCTCACCTGCAGTATGGTACAATTACTATGCATCCCCAGAACCCTGGTGTAACCTTGTTCTTGTAAAATGACAAACTGTGCGCTTCTGCACATACATTTGATTCTTACAATTTCAAAAAGAGAGAGAAAAATCCTTCAAAACATTTCAAACATTTAAAGAGTGCACATTGCACACTATAAAATCAGGTCTGAGCCTCCGTCTCTGTAATGCACATGCTTTCTCCAGCTCCTCATATCTAGATCTATCTTGTTACTCTTGCTAAGCTTTTTAATAGCAGGCAAGTTAATCAGTACAGTCAATTACTGATCTCATCAGCTAGAGTAGAGTGGCTTTAACTCCAACTTTTAAAGTGGGAGTTTCAAGTTCGAAGTTAGAAATGTATTTCTTTAAGTTCAGACAGCCATGCAATTTTCCTACGGGTTAAGACAGTGAATTTACGTACAATAAAGTAGAATATCTTCTCCAAATCAACATTCAAATGCTTGTACTAGATGAATACTAATGAACTATAGAGAAGGGACTGCTGGAAGAAGTGGGGAATGGGGCAATTAAAGAATGCCTGAAGCAACTTTACAGAGGACAAAGCATCCAGTCGAACTAATTAAATTCTGTGGCAGACACCTGGCCTTTCACCTCCTCTTCCATTTCCCTTGTGCTCCCAAGTGGCAGTCACGAAGAGGAGCATCTCAAAAGCTTCATACTCCTCTATTTTCACTCAGGGCTGCAAGAGTAGCCCATCGTATTCTTGGACAAAATGCTCCCAATAGATCTAATCATCAGTGGTGGACTGGGGTCACGGAATAGATAGAAATCACAGTTACTATTTACCACACACCCCAGGCTCCCACAGGATTATCCCAACAAAATATGTCTGAGTCAGCAACTCAACAGCTACTGACAATTGAAACTGTGCGGACAGATCTGTTATGAACTTTTGAGAGGATTTGTACAGATTTCTCTGTACATCTGATCAGAGATCTGTGGGGAGTAAACTATAGTCATGCCCCAAGTGTTGGTGTCGCAGAGGTATATGCAAAGGCCCTCACGACTAAAACCTGAGATTGACACACACCGCACAGAGGGCTGAGGCACAGTGCCTGGCGATTAAGGGGAACACACAGTACAGGATAAGTGAGGTTCACAACCTTGCTCCCTGAGGGATCTTTTAGAAGTACAAGACAGTGAGTAGGAACAAACGTCAAAGGGAAGCTGCCTGGAAATGGTACGGAAGTTAATAAAAATGAAGGCAGGTAATGGAAATTGGTTTTAAACCACTGGTCACATTCCTCCTGAGATAGAGATGGCTTGGACTAATGAACCTTGACAGCCTATTCCACAGCAGTTCCACACTTACAGCACATTCACCTCCAACACCGTCGCCTCCTACCACCAGGACAAGCCAAGGTAGAGAGTTTAAACTCAGAACTTCACACCGTTTAACTACTCCCTGTTATCTAGTTATTTAACGCCCAATCACACCGTAAAGACCGCAGTGGCAGCATGGTTCTTCTCACATCAAATACGCTGACAACTCCCTCATTCTGCACGACCCACATGACAAGCTTTACATATAGCAAGTCATCTTGGTTGTGCCAAGTTCTCAGTTTGTAAACTTGAAAGATGCAAGTATCATCACATTTTTATAGAACACATAAAAAAGGACCAGTTCTAACAAGATTTGTGGTGTCCCTTTTGCCTGTTGGCAGGAGTGATCCACCAATCATACACACTGGACAATATGTGTTCATATCCAACCTTATTAACTGCATTAGGCATCAGCCAAATTTATCTAATTCACATTACATTCATTTCTTTCCAATGATGTTGCTCAGAGGTTTTCAAAGACTTTTTCAAAAAGAAAGTAAAAAAAGGACCAGATCTGTAGGTCTGAAAATCCGTCTCAGCAAAGAAAAAAGAAAAAAAATTTTTTTAAACCAATCTTGCACAGATATGATCATTATCATTGACATTGTTATTAGTGATTAATTCAGACCTTAGATGATCTATTTGCTGTAAAGATGACTATTTTTAGACAATTAACTCCAAGAGCTTACCTAATTTTTTTAATGATCATTCTTTGGGTTAATTGCATTGGTGCTATTGTGTGATAGAATAAGGGCAACCATGTCAAGGAGGAGGAGAAAGACTCAAAAAGAGAAGCTAAAGTTGTACAGTGCCTCGTTGGGCTGTGACAGTGGGATGAGATTACGGATTACCTCAAATCCTTCAAATTAAACAAAACAATGCATCAATGCAGATCTGGCAGAGGTGAGCCTGACTAAATTTAAAAGGAAATGACGACCGGAGCCTTGTGTCACATCCATACACTTTTGATCAAAATTTCACAGTTTCCAGAAGGAATATGAAATGGTAAGGGCAAGACAGAAAAGTAGGAACATTTAATGTGCAGTGAATCTACACAACAGACAAGTGCAAAAAATTATGGACAGAAATGGAGAGAGACAGGGGGAAACTTGAGCTTACACTGAAATGTGTCACCCTGCTAACAATTCCCTGCTCCCCTCCCGCAGTGGTCTACCTCTCACCCCTCTTCTTCTTGTGCCTTCGTTTGGTTTCCGTTCCAAGTCAATGTGGAACTAATGTGTTGTTTATTTCCCCCAAAAGATAATATCTGAGGTGTTCTGCTCACACAACCAATCTTCATTCATGGACACCTAGAACCCAAGACTGATGGAAGAAAGGGGGTATGTGGGGCAGGGGCTGGAAAGAAAGTTTCACAATGTTCCACAATGTTCTTCATCTATTTGTACAGCTTCTCCTTATCACTGTCTGTTGTATCTATATTATATGACACGAACCACTGACTGTATTATTATATAAAGATGGACAGCTCCCAAAAGTGAAGCGAAAACATCTTGATCACCCTTGTGGCTGGCCGATCAATGTAAGCAGATGGGACATGGGTCAAAGTACAAGTCAAATAAATGTTTTAAGATGGTCATTTTGGATAGTTCTTATGACACCGATGAATGTTAAAGTGTTTGTGTTGCTGATAGTTTGGTTTAAGTTCAACATCCTTTTGTCACAGTGTATCCTTCAGTGGTTCAGAGAGTGACTGTGCCTTTTTTAAATTGACAGAGAAGAAAAGCTAAATATTTTGGAGTGTAATCCAAATGACTGGCCCAGTCAAATGTTTTAGCTACAGACAGTTTCTTTCATAGGATGCATTCTCATGATTCTCTTGGTGATAAGAAATAATCTTAGATTGCATATAGTGATGAAAGTCCTCCTGCACACCCTAGTGGAAACACAAGGGGGCTGTTTAAAGTGAAGACATCAGGGATATTCCAGTCCCCTGATGTTCAGAGCATCACAGACAGAGAGAAATATAATCTAGTTATAACTCCCCTGAACATTCATAAATAAAATATCAAGCAACTGGGACGAGACAATCCCCACCATGCTACAGTTGCAGGAGGAGCAAGCATGGCTGGTCACAGCCAGGGTAGAGGTTGGATCCCAGAGGTGTTTGATAGTTATACTTCCCGAATTGGAAGCAGGAGCAGTTCTGCTGGGTCCCCGTGCCCCAGGTTGGCCCCCGACTCAACCAAAGCCAGCCTTGAGAGAAAGGTGCTCTGTCTAATCTGGCCTCATTTTATGCCTCTTTAACCATGACCAATGTATTTAAATGGCAGTTTCTTTGACAGATGCTCAGTTCAAATTATTCCTAACTGGAAATTTGTAGGAGTGATATTAAATATCCTTCAGGCCAGGCTGCCTAAAGAGAACATAGAAACATCAAAAGGCCAAACACTTCAAAAGGTAAAACTAATGATCCTAGCCAGCCTCCGGGGAGGAGGAGAGCTTCAACTTTGTCCAACATGCCCCTGGCCACAAAAACACCACTCCTTTAAGTGCAGATTTGACCATTTGCCCGACCCTACATCTAGAGCATTTAAATATGATTTAACATGAAATACATAATGTATATCTCCCTGTAACTGAATACACAGGGGGCTGTTGTAGTGAATATGTACCATCTTATCTGACACATCTGGCCCTGTCTTGCAAAATAAAATGTACAATATAACCCTTTAAAAATGAGACACTACAGAATTTCCTCTTTCATCTGTACTGTAGTATGCTGGACTTTCTGTCTACTTTTTCAGATAACTTGTTTGCTAGGTCCACTGTCTGGGACAGCAGAAAAAGTACTTACCCATAAAGGAGCTTCACCATCACAGAGAGGCCACTGCATGAGGCACAAATCTGACAAGGAGAGAGGAAGACAAAGATAGATGTAGTTAGAAAAAGAGAGAAATAATGAGAGAAGGGGAAACAGCTGGCAACATTCATCCTAAACCCTGATGGGAGTTGACGGCAGCAATTTAGTAATAATAAGCTTCCCAATCTGCAGTTGTGAGTGGTATGACTGAACAGAAACACCTGGTCAGATGGGGCAGAGGTGTGAGGGGTGAGAGACATGAACGGGATGGGAAGCAGAGAGGCTAAAGTTGACACACTGCCCTGATTCCCACAGGCAGGAGTGGACATATGAACTAATATGAGGTGAAGGACAGAGGCAAGAAAGTAAATGTACTTCAACTCAGGCACTTTTGCAGTCACGAATCATACATCGTTATTATTCCCCATTATCAATGCTGTCATCTACAGTAGTGCTGAATATTTCTAATTTTAAAATAAAAATGTCTTCTCTGTCCTGTCTCTTCACTTCAACATACGACTATGAAATATAATCAAATTGAAAAAGAATATTAAACTTTGCTTGCAAAATTTCAATAATAAAAGCAAAAAACTTATTTAGTTAATTTTTAGTTAATTTCAAATGAGTCATTTTCGACATGGAAGATTTTCCAACATGTATTCTTCGTTCCTTTTTAAAACTCAAAACATCACACTCCCCTTAATGTGTAAAATTATTTTATTTGATGGATTCCAAGCATATGCCATGTGAGGAGACAAGAAAAGTGAAGTACTGCTGTAAAGAATAAGCAATGCTAACCGACCCTTTGAAATGTAAAGAGTGAAATGAATTGGCGCCGTATGCTAGGCTGAATGTTTTTTTCTAATGAAATGCTTTCTTTTCCTGTAAAAAAAGACATATTTTCTTTTTGCAGACTGTGGGGCTAAACAAAAAGCAAATGTTAAACTTCATCTCTGTGAAGTTGTGCCTGGCTTTGAAAACCAAAACCTACACTCTCCAGCCGAAAAAAATCACCCACTGCTTCATGAGTCAGAACGAATACCAACACAGATTAGTGCAAATAATTTACGACACTACAACCTTAAATACTACTGACATGTTTTTGTTGCAACAGCCAAAAGCGTCAAGAGAGGCAGAGAGTCTGACGCTAAAATTTCAGGCACATATTTCGAATAAACAGAGTATGGTTGTTTTAGTCTGAGCTGGTGAGGGAAGAACCACACTCAGGCTGCCCAGTCAGTGTGCTAATATTTAGTTAGGGATGCCACACAGCAACAGACTTAACACAATGCACTCTACTGGGTCAATCTTGGGATTTTTTTTTTCTACCATCATCTTTTCTGTATTCTTTTCAAGGCCACGCATAAAAAAATATGCATCTATTATATATGCAGGCATTAGAAATACTTTTATCAGGTTATACTATAACGTTACCCCTTACGAATGTATCTGCCTGATAATTTCCTTAATGCTGACCTCTTGAAGACTGTTACATACTTCACAGGTGCTGCAATTCACTTAAAACTTTGTGGGCATCAGCTGGGGGCATGCAAGAGACACGAATGAACATCAAGTTCCTTCTGCTAATCATCTATAATTCAAGTCATTTCAGCAATTTAAAGTAGAACCAGTTGCAGGGCTATGCCTGAAACAATCTGAGCTTCAGGGGCCCTGATTCTATAAGAGTTTGGTTTCATCCAGCCGTTTAAAGTCAATCAATTCAGCAGCTATTTATACTCTGTTGCAAACTCCCGAGCAATTTCAAGGAATCCGACATGATATATGTGCTATAGCAAACAACAGTAGTAGACCATAGATACGCACCAAAACTAAAGTCAGTTCCCCCTGAAGGAAATCCATTTAAAATGTCACCCCTCTCCCCACTGCCTTTCCTGTCTCTCTACTGTCACTGTCAATATAGCAGAAATGCCAAAAAAATAATCTTTAAAAAAAAAAAGAAATCTTAGCTATGACTGGCTGGAGGTAAACCTGTAAGTATTAACCCGGAACAGCTGTCCCCTAGCCCTCAGCAACTCCAGAGTCTGCCATCAGAAGAATAAGCCCACAGTCCTGTTAGCCACATGCCGCATGTATTTAATTTTCAACATCTGCTGGCTTCATGCTTCTATGCTTTCCATTCCCACTGTGCATTCTTCACAAATTCAGTAGCTTCCTTCTTCTGCATTTGTAAATGTTGTTGATTGTGGAAGCCATCCATGTTTACTTTGAATCCCTGGCCATTCCTGGGCCAGCTCTAATCACCTGCAGCTGTTCACTTTGCTGCTTTCATTGGCAATATTCTCAAAACACACAGTTGGTATTTTCAATGTAAATTGTAGATTTCTCACAATGCGGTTTGTTACAAGCACTCTGAAAAATTTTAAATAGTTCTAATCATAGCATGTACATATTATTTTTTTGGCACATCCACAAAAGGAAAAATACTGGGTGGAATAAATTTCCCTAGCATTGGGTTTTTGCACCCAGCTACAGACAATTGGTCGACCTATTGCTCAGTCCGAAATCGGTATAATGACTGGGTGAACTAACACACTGACAGTTTCAATATACAGCATGTACATTGCACATGCTTGCCAACATCACTGTTCTTTATAGTATGGAAAATTCTACACTGGAGAGTGTACCAAAACTTCTGTACTTTACTTTGTCGGAATCTTGAATATCATTCTTATTTATCCTCTCATGTCTTTAGTCTCTGAGAGGTGAGAGAAATGGAGAGAGAGAGAGAGAGACTCTAAAGGAACAGTCAGCTGCTCTTTGCCCAAGGACCTTGTCTGCTCTCACCTTCTCCATTTGACAGCAGTGCAACAGTAAATTTTCCACCGTCTGGGGCACAAATTGGCATTTTCTGAACTGTGGTTATTCCTCCAGTATAATCTAATTAAAAGACACTGCCACTGGGATAGAAATCAGAGCATTATAAAGTTTGATAGACAGACAGACATAAAAGTGTTTGCAGTTTCACAACATACTGCGCACAAGTGTAAAACTTCAGAGCCTTGGCTGGAAGAGGTTTGGGCTAACTAAATTAGCCCAACTACACGCTCTGTCGTGACTATAAGCGCAATATGAGGTGTTGAAATATGATTTTACCGTATTTTAGCTTTGAAGTCCAGCCAAAGATTTTGTGAGTGACACTAGATAACATGCCATGAAAGGATTAGTGAACTAGCAGCACTGTGTGAACCAAAGGTGTTTTTATTTTCTTTAAAAGCATGGGTAAGTGTAGGGTTTCATGGTCACATTTCAGTTTTGACACTTTTGAGTGAACGCACAATTTACAACCAGGGACAAAATGCACAACATGACAATTTTATATGGCCAGAAAAGCTGTAAAAACATACAGGGTCAAGCTAAGACAATATCTTTTGGAAACTGCTGCAGATACAATCCATTTCTCAAACAATTTACATCCATTTCAGATGCATTCTTGTCAAAATAAATTCTTCAAGAGTTCTTACCCCGGTATTTCTGTTCACAGCATGACAAGGGCTAGTCTACCCAAGCATGCATTGTGTAGTAGACATTACACGAGCTGGATCTGACAGAAATGGAAAATCACTCAGAACATTTGGATAGTTTCATCGGTGATGTTAGACTGTGGAAGAAAGTTTCATTGCCTATATACAAATAAAGAAACAATGTCAAACTCAACAGAGGTAAAACTGCAGCACACGTATCACCCACAACCTAATTCGCAGTATAGCAGTCAAATCTAAATAGTCCCAGTAATAATTGTGACTGTCAACCCAAGCTGTAAGTGTACAGCTGAGATGAAAGTCCCACTGTCAAACTCAAGTTTTCAATGACGGAAAATGAAACAAAAAAAATGGTCACTCTGGCTAGCAAGCTACATGCTTATCATAGAAACATTTGAGGAAAAACTATGAATAATTACCAATTGTGAAGAGGAACGCATTATCCATGTGCAAAAGCTTCCCCCAGCATTAGCCAGGCAGTCAGCTTTGTATAGTGTTGTCCAGTCTATGGTGATTCTAAATGGTTTTGAAAACAAATTAACCACCCAAAAATATTATTTTATCTATTTCAGAAGAAACTGTCGGTTCAGCATGCCGGGGAAAGCAGGTTCCAGCCGATCTTCAAAAGTTACACAGCTTTTACCCTAGCTGTAGAACATTGTAGAAACCCTAAACCCATACGAGGAGTCATGGTAGTTTGCCCATCAAGTCTACATGTGCTTTATGGGCTTGGAGAAAGGCCTATGACCAGGTCCGTTGAGGAATCTTGTTGGGGTTACTGCGGGAATATGAGGTTCTAGGGCCATGACTGCTAGACTTTCACTACCTATATAACAGGAGTGCGGGTTGTGTCCATATTCTTGGCAGGAAGTCGAACACATTTTGAGTGGGTGTTGGCTTCCACCAGGGTTGCGTCTCGTCACCAATTATGCTTGTGATTTTTATGGACAGGATTTCAAGGTGTGGCAGAGGGGAGGAGAATGTCCAGTAAGAAGGCCTCAGAAGGCCTCTGCTATTTGCAGATGACATGTTTCTACTAGTTTCATCAAAATTAGACCTTCAGCAGCATGGGAAGAGGCTGGGATGTATACTTCTCCCTTTGGGTAGGGACAGAGTTGCTTGGGGTCTTGCTCACAAGTGAGGCTAGAATGGAGCAAAAGATTGACAAGCAGATTGGTGCAGCGTCAGCAGTAATTCAGGAGTTGAACTGGACCATCGTTGTGAAGAGGAAGATAAGCCAGAAGGTTTAGGCAAATGAGATTACAGACACAAGCAGCTGAAATTGGTTTCCTCCACACAGTGGCTGGACCCTGCTTTAGAGGGCTCTGACATCTGGAAGGAACTCGTAAAAGAGCTGCTTCTTCTTCGTGGCAACAGAGGTTAGTTGAGATGGTTGGGGATTCTGATTCGAATACCTCCTAGACACGTTTCAACTGGTAGGAGACCCCAGGTTGGACACCGAATGTGCTGGAGAGATTATACATCTTGTCTGTCCTCGGAAAACCTCGGAATCCTCCGGGAGGAGCCGGAAAAACATCTGGGCTGCCATGCTTAACCTGCTGCCACTGTGACCCAATTCTGGATAAGCTGCAGAAAATGAACGAATGGACGGTTGAACAGCAAAACATCACTGCTCTAGTTAGCTGCATACAGGCTGAAGGAGAAGCCATTTAATTTCAATGCTAACCATGCAGTATATTTTCATTTGACCTACATTGATTGATGTGAACTATTCCCTTAATCCTAAAGTATGCAAGATTACGGAGAAATAACAGAGTAGGCTAGCAGAAAAGAAAATAACAAATACCATTTAATGTTTTCAATTGATTTTAAGAGTAGAAGTACAATTCACAAGATGACACTTAGTCTACCGGCATGAATTTCTATGACAGGTTATTCCCAAAGCCTCCAAGCCATGACAACAAGATGCACTACATTTACTCTAGACCAAGATACAGGAATAGTTAAGAAGTTCCTGCACAAGCTCATAAAGATTTTTTTAAGTTGAAATAGATAAGCTTAATGAAATGTGATCAAATATCCTTTCTCTGGCAGCGTAGCAACGATAAGGCCATTTAATTTCAGTGTAAACCGTGGCTGTATCTAAATGTGAAAAAAACTGAATGTAGCTATGTCTTCTTTTACAATCCATCAATATTGCGCAGATATTGTATCCCTTTTTTCTATTCACAATTCCACATGGTAAATTTCCTGAGATCCTAATGAGAAAGAATGAAAGAAAAGAAGTGCATGAAAATGGCTACCGGGTTTCTTCTCCTTCCCATTCTCCTCAGTCTATGCCAGTGAGGGATTCTTTATTAACTTTATTTAATTATCCCACAAAGCTTTTTCTTTTTTTTACACTGGGCCATCGCTGCCTGGTCTTTCTCCCACTGTGTGAGCTTTGTAATTTAATAAAGCCTCATTTAAGAGAGTAGTTGATTAAAAAAAATTAAGCTCCAGTGATCACCAGTCTCAGCCCTCCCCATTTTAGGAAAAGATCCAATATTTCATTTTGTGAACATGTCGGGCAGAAATTATCACCGCAGGACAAGTTAATGTTTTCCATGCAATCATATGACAATGACAGCAAACCCCACTACGGAGACTGTCCCACTAAAATGTGGAAAATGACAGGGAACAATTTCATGTCCTTACTGTAGGTCAGGCTTTTTTTCCCCGTCCCTGCTTTCTGTCCATCATCCAGGTGTTAATTTTTTCATTCATAATTCATATTTTTCCACTTCTTCTGACAGCAGGTGACAGCTTAAACCTGTCTTACCTAGCTGTGAAGGAGATTTCCTATATTTCTACCTCTTTAGAGAGAATGACGACACTTGACAGCAATACTGGATTGAGGAGAAACTCCAGCCTACTGCCCTCTGCTTGGTTTCACTGTAGAAAATTGCACCAAGAGTATAATTACTTTATTCATGCAGACTCTTTGAAACACAATCTGCCTAAGTTATTCCATCTGTGCAGCATAGTGTACATGTATACACAAAGTCACAGATATAGAAAAATGTTCGAGCTGTCAATTCCTATTGTAAAAAGGGGGGGGGGGGGGTAATGATAAATGCAGAATCTGCACTGCAGCTTAAAGTCAAATACCTTCTCACTGCTGGAGAAACATAATCCACACAATTAATGCTTTAAAATTATAGCCTGGATCTAGTGGCAGTTTGGAACCATAAGTTATTGATTTGGAAATGAAAACCTGTACTCTTCAAGGTTAAACCCAGTCCACCCTCATTACTGCTCTGTCCTTGAGAGGCCCGCACCAGGGCTGCTGCAAGGAGTAAAGAGGGCTGCTTTAATGAAGGTGAATTTAATGGGATTTAATGTATCTGGGGGCAATGGTGCAGCAGAGATATGGTTTTAACAAAGAGCAAGGGACTAAGGGTACAGCCAAGAGAGCAGCCATTTTCCTTTCTTTTTATTTATTTCACATTTGGCTGCGCAGAGTAAAAGTACACCACATTTTCATCTGACTCAGCCCCAAGAGTCAGGGGTTACATTTCTTCAGTCTGGACAATGCAAGCCTCTAGCTTTCCATTTTAGCATTCACACAGATATTGTATAACATGACATCATTCTAACGATTTGGAATAATCAGACATGATGTTGGAGTTACAATGTTAAACATTTATCTGTAAATCTTACTTTATTTTAGCAAGGGGCTATTTTTTTGAGTTATAGATATTTACAAAGATGGTCAAATATTTAATATTGCTTTCAGCCTTAAAACACTGGTGGGGGAATGTTATAATGCTGCAGGGGAAAAGCACAAAACACTACTGACTGAAGATTATGTGATTCAAGATAATGTAATGATGCAGGCAGTATTGCCCATTCACAGTCACACGTACAACATCATAAGGGAGCCCAGCAGGGATCATAGTTACATTTTTGATCATTCACACACAAACACAAGTTACCGAGGTCTATTCTCTCTTCACTTACTGAGCAAGTGTTTTGATAGACTAAGCAATTGCATCATATCATGCCTCTACAATCCACCCTTGTGTGGGCGCCTTAGGCTGCTTAGCACCAAGCTTTAGGACAAGAAATGTTACTACATCTTTTTGTTTTTCATAACCTGGCTCTATTATTAATTTGTGTGGAGCTCTCACAAATACTGAATTCCATTTGCTTCATGCAGCTTGGCCCTTCAGCTGCGAGGTCATGATCACGTGACTGTGCATTCAGCTTTGTAAGCTTGATGTGAACAATGTGTTCTTTCTGCAAATAACATTAAATGGCCGACTCTTACAGTAATCCCCCGTAAATATTCCAAAATCTTAAAAAGAGAAAAAATATACTTTCATACCTGGTTTTTAAATCCTTCCACATCCGTTTCTCTTCCATTTTCTCCCTTCTCTTCCCTCTCTGTAAATCTGCTGGAGAGCTGACTGAGTGCTAATTCACAAACAAAGAGACAGGGGAAAGCAAAGATGTGATTACACATGTCAATGCCATGACATAAATTCATGCAGTATTTGTTGTAGCAATTCTCAATAATCATAGTGGGCCACTGATCAAACTCATTACTGAGCATCGCCTTCCCTTCCTTGAATGCTGGGTGCCGTATTAAAAAAGAACTTTTCTTCCATCGCTCAATTATTTCCGCAGACTCTCATCATGATACGTTGGAGAACATGTTTTTAACTGCTCTCGTTTCTTCACTGCATTTTAAATGCTGGACTACACTGCTGATACATCTCCGAAGGTGGTAGGTTTAAAAAAGAAACTTCTCTTAAATGTTCAATAAAGAGCGCATATTTAAAGACATATACCTAAGGTACATGCACCGAATAATGAAGGCGTGCTCTTCAAAAACACTAACCCTCTGCCAGTTCCAGCATGCGTGGATGATGATATTTGATTATTTTGGCAATTGGAAATCAGGAAAGGGAAGAGACTATCCAGCCTTCCCTGTTTCTGCTCTGAGACATTTGAGAGCATTTGAGGAAGAAGCTACAACAGGCCTGAATGACAGTGGTACTAACCCTGGATCAAGGGTCTCTTAACAACTCACAACAATGAAAGTTACTCTCCAACCAGATGATGAAAAATGCTGCTTAATACATCCCTGCCTGTATAATCATTGGGACTTTTAATGTAAAAATGTAATATTGTACATTTTTGCTTCAACTTCAAATGCTTTAAAATAAAAAAACATACCATCTTTAATTTTGATAGAGGCCATACAAAATTATTTTTGAAATATATGGATTTGTTCATAACTTTTCTATATGGGATTTATTGGGCAGCGCTGATAATGTGATTGAAAAGAATAAAAGTGCTTTATGAGAAATTTCTCAACTTCCTTGAAGAGCTCCCCTGCTGACCCGCAACCAAGAAATCCATTCCAGATTTATTCTTTTTCAAAAAGAATTTCATCATTATTTGTGAGTGGACTTAGGGAACCTTGTCAATGGCAGTTCATTTTTCAAAATTACTAAAAAAGTCTGCAATAGCTATAAAGTAAGCCACATTGTTCACACATCTGCATTTTCCATTTAATCTTTGACTCTCATTGATATTGTCTGTAATCCCTCAAACATGACTAATGGGAAGTACAGGTTTTTGGAACAAGTGGTTTTAATTATAATGCTGGTTCACAGAGGACCTTGGAAAAGAGAGTTTTGTTAATCATTCTTCAGAGTACGCTGGATGTTTTTTTCTTTAATTTGCAGACACACTCAAACCTCAAAGAGAAAGAATTAAAAGCAGGAAGAAAGGGATATAGATTCATACATGTCTCAGTTATCAAATCACATGTTCTGCACCGACTCTTTAGAAAAAGCCAAATATGCTAAGGTACAGTTTCAAAGTGTAATTAAACCCTGACACCAACAATTTGAAGGATGTTGAGTTCCCTGTTTATATAGTCAAAAAATGTCCTTAAAACAGATGGGTGGCTTGTGAAAGCATGTTTCGAAGGCCGCATAAAGATTTGCTTTATCAGTTCTGACAAGGAAAGATGCAGGAGGGGCCCTCTACTTGAGCCATTCTTGAACTTCTGTAAGCAGGAGTCTGTTCAACCCACATCTCAACTTACTCGTTCAACATCCCTTGAAGATCAAAATCAAAATCCCATGGTCACAGCAAAAAGCAACTTAAGCCAGCAATATTTTTGAGGGGTTTGTATTCATTCACAGAAATCGCAAATCTGCTATTTATATACAAGTTGTTCGGCATATCTCCAATATCCCTTTGCAATAAATAAACAAATTATTACAAGAGAGGATGATCTTCTCTATATCGAAGCCTTTGAGGCAGACTAGACATTGTGATTATCTCGAGACGGTGAGCTAATTTTGGTTGAAAATGTCAAGTTTTAGTATTTTTAATACATTAAACTAAATGTCTGTGATTACATTTATGTATTTATGATAGGTACAAACATACTGCCATCTGTTAAGTTATGGAGGAGCATGTTTTTACCCACCTTACCTGTAGCCAAATATGAATACTGTCTAAATATACATTGTCATTTTCCTCAAAGATGAACCTTTTCCCCACTGCACTACGCTGACTGAAGAGAACCCTACTTCGGTTACCATTTGTGAACGCTCCCATTCATTTTTATTGACAATGGAACGATGACTGATCGACAGAAAACTAATGGCAACTACTTTGTTCATCCAATAACCATTTTCAGTCACTTCATATACATATACCTTTTGCCTTTTCTCCACTTCTCAACCGTGAGGATTTGATGCTTCTGTGTTGTTATAGAAATGGAAAATACTTTAGGATTTGAATGGTCAGGAAAAAAATGTAGACAGGAGTTGACTTAATCTTGAATTGTAGAATCTTGCATCAGCCATTTTCACTGAGGGGGGGAGGAGGAACCAAGGCAGCACTCAATCAACGACGTGGCTAATAATCCATCAGATGCGACATTCACAGTCAGGGTATCATCTCCTTGGAGATGTCCACGTGATAACCGGAAGACAGCCCCACTGACCACTTGGCTAAATGAGTTCAACTGACTTCTCGTCGCTCTCCGGCTCGTTCACGTACAGCCTGCGGGACCTTCAGCGGCGTTTACCTGTTGCTGTCGGTGTCGGCCAGGTGTCCCGGTCCGCTCCTCCGGGCTCCGTACCGGGGGGCTCCGTACCGGGGGGCTCCGTACCGGGCTGCCGCCGCCGGGTACCCGTGGCGACCGACGTGTGTTCTTCAGTCCGGTGTGAAGGTGTTGGGGATCATTTGAACCGATGAACGGCCTCGTTGCGGAGGCACACTTTTTGTTGTTGTTTGTTTTGAATTAGTCATTATGAGGTTAACTTTTAAAACTCATTCCAGTCACTTAACAACGACTATCGCTGTTTTCAAGACAATTCTTTTTCGATTTCTCGAAACTGTGCTAGCAGCAGTTTGACGCACAGTTCGCCTTCACGTTTAAATAATAATGTATAGTTTTTGCTTCTTCACTGTGTTTGGAGACATAACGAGAGGAAGCCGTCGTCTCTTCTTCTTCTTCATCTACTACTTTTTCTTCTTCTTCTTCTTCTTCTTCTACTACTTTTTCTTCTTCTTCTTCTACTACTACTTTTTCTTCTTCTTCTTCTTCTTCTTCTACTACTTTTTCTTCTTCTTCTTCTTCTTCTTCTACTACTTTTTCTTCTTCTTCTACTACTTTTTCTTCTTCTTCTTCTTCTACTACTTTTTCTTCTTCTACTACTACTACTTCTTATACTACTACTACTACTTTTTCTTCTTCTTCTTCTTCTACTACTTTTTCTTCTTCTTCTTCTACTACTACTACTTCTACTTCTTTTTCTTCTTATACTACTACACTTTTTCTTCTACTTCTTCTTCTACATCTTCTTATTCTACTTCTTCTGCTGCTGTTTAATTGCGGTTGGCAAATTATTAAAAAAAATATTATTGTACATGAATATAGAAAAATAATGGAAATGAATCTCAATTGCCAGAATGAGATCATGAAATAATGAATTAATTTTAATGACACAAAATAATGTGTAAATATCCTCACCATCCGTCCCACTGTACATTTTTGTTCTAGGGGAATAAGAGAGTCACCCATGAACAGGTCCTATCTGTGGCCTTGAATAATCAGTGCAAAATTATAAATGCAAAACTAACTTTGATCATTTATCTTTAGGCTCCAATGAATCTCCTTTTTTAGATGTTTATTTTTGGTACAGTTTTAATGTGTGCTCACTGGACACCATGCATCAATGGTTCAGTGTGTCTGGACATTGTCTCTTCTGTCTACAATGTCGAACTTGTCGCTTGGCCTGATATGATCCTGAGAGCAAAGAGAGGGGGGTGAGATCGATGAAAGATTACCAATTTCTGATGTATTGTGACAGTTTTGCTTTTGTGGTTCTTATTAATACTAATATCCTACACCCTCAGTAAGACAACTGCATGCAGTTGCAAGTTACGTTTAACATACAGAAGTGATGAGACAAGCTGTTGACAAGAGCCATTAGTGCTTAATGGAGCTTTACATTGCCGTGTAAAACAAGGGGTGTCTGTTTCATCAATAAAAATGTAAGTGGGTTTATTGTCAGCAATTTTTTTTTTGTCAAAAGCTATATCTTTTTGATGTTTTGTTCCTTTGTTGTTCAATCATTGGTGCCTTATGGATTGCAAACTCCGTAGGCTGCAAGCCAAAATTCCGGTCCTCGCTCAGAGCCATTTGCAATTCAATGATGAGAGTTACCACAATAAAACTTTTTTTCTCTCTATGTTCCCATCAACTGTTTCTTCAGCTCAAAGCCTTCCAAAGTCTGGTCCTCTACTCTGTGGTTAACAACATCAATCCCTCAACACTGCTGTGACAATGGAGTTGCAGAGCGGCAAAGACAAAGCACTCCACACCCATCTAAGGGCCGTATGTGTCCATCTGGAAAAGACATTAGTGGAACAAACAGGTTGTAAGGCCAACTGGAGTCTCTCTCTCTCTCTCAAAATGCCTCCCAGACCCCATGGTGTCTGTGACAGGCCTTCTCCTGGTGTGCTAGCCGCCATGATGAATGGCCACCTTTCCACTTTTTATCGCCCCACTAAATCATGTGCTTACCATGCTTTTATGACCAATTTTTGCTGCTTTGTTTTACCTTCTTCGATTTTTTTTTTTTTTTAAATGAAACTCCAAAGGCTGGTTTCATTTTTTTTGTACCGTACATGGTGTCAACCTTTCAGGTTTTATCACTACATTGGTATTCAGGTGGAGATTTGAGATCTTGTCATATTAATCAACATTCACTGAAACAAATGTGTCAGACCTTGTTTGGACTCGAGAGATCCTCCAACAGAAAATGCTCTCGTCTAAAGAGCAAATATTCCCAGAATATTTTATTTCATTAATTTACTGTTTTCTAACCTCTATCTTTTATGCAGCACCCGTGTCTTTTATAACCAACAACTAACTTGACATATAGGCAGGAATATGTCTATTGTACTGCTGGAAAAGCATACATTATTCATGTGACTGAGCGTCACATATGGAGTTGCTCAGAATCCAGAGACTGACAGGCAAACAGAATGTCAGGATAGAGTATAGGAGACCTTCTTTAATCTTAAACTATAATAGATTTTGGAGTTAATCTGGTGTTTGTTAATGTCCTCTTTTGCTGGTGGTATTAGTATTAATAGTTTTAATAGTGCACAACAGGTAGTATATATGTATATGACTTTGTGAAGAGTCAGCCACTAGTTATTATTTGTTAGATAGTGCCATAATTGTGCAAGACAACTAATACTGTAGCTTGACTGTTACAGGAGAATTGAAACTCAACAAAGGTCACTGGTCAGGTCAGTGGCTTATATTCCCTGGACGTCATCTAACCTCTGCTCGGGCTTTAAAATGGGATGAACTTAAAGAAAAGTTTAAAAAATTATTGTAATAATAATAATTAGATATTACTAAATATTAGGAAATTAAGTCAAATGTATCAACAGTTTTTATACATTGCTGAGGATAATAATAGTTATACTCATGTAATGTAAATGTATAAAAAGATTCATACCTTTGTAGCTGGGAATCTGGCAATGGGGAGCTGAGGACAAAGAACCATGATCATGTCAACACATAGCTGACATTTGTTTGAAATCAATTGTTTTCCATTGCCAATGCTAAGTAAAAACACACACAAGTAAATATGAAGTAGTTTATTCCTATATAAGTGTTTTATAACTATCTTGATGAGGCAGTAAGCTTTTGCTAAACCACAGATTCAAATTGAGGCTAGATATGATGTACTGTGTCTCCCCCCAGTGGCCAGAGAAAATCAAATCCTGCCTCGTATGTTCGTCTGTGACTGACTGCCTCGCCACAGGGAAACCATTTATGCAGGTGGACCAAATAAAAAGGTAAACATGCTGTGTTCTAGTTGATTAACACCATGTTAAGTCAGAACAAAATGTTATGAGTTTACCCGGACAAATTTAAAAAGATTTTACAGTTGAATTTTAATACATCATATAATACAGTTCATGGTAAAGCATTTTTGTTTATTTTGAATGTGATGCTGTTATATTCACAAACTAGACAATCAATATTCATGGGTCATTGTAACCCATCGCTGATAGAATCTCACAGAGCAGAGAAGCTTATTCTGCAGACATCTTACAACACAGGGTTTTTTATGATCTATCAATCACCTAAGCAAAGCTTGAGTGTGTGAGCCACTGCCAGGGGAGGTCTGACCTGCGGCCTAGCGTGACATTCAAGGAAGGAGTGCTACTCACCCAGGAAATCCCATTACACCAAAGTATGATGGATATCAGCACTGGCAAAGCTCATATGTGGTCTGACATATAATTTGTTATAATTTGTAAAAAGAAAAAAAAAAAGTATGACCACGTTCACCTTTATCCCTGTCTTTCACTTTTTCGAAACTCTGTCCTTATACACACACTGATTTATATGCCTTAAAATCCAGCATACTATGTTCATCTATCTTGTATTTGTGTTTCAGCGCATATAGAGCACGCAGATAATGGACTGGCCATGTTAACGAAATCAAATGTTAAGAATGTGATTGCACAACACAACACATTTTGTTTTTTTTACACAGCCAAACTTTATTTTCCTTCTCTTTTTTTATAGGTATCATAGGATCACTTACCCCAGAAATAAAAGCAAAGGTTAATCAGGCGCCACACTCTTCTCAAAAGTCTCCCACTATGTAATCATTCTTCTGTGCCATATTGATCAACCAAGGTAAGAGAATACCATGTATATTTTCAGTTGAAATCGAATAAAAGACATTCCACTATGCATCGTTTGGACATGTCTTTGACTTTATTGACTCTTTTTGTTTTGTGAGGACATTTATTTTCCCGATAAAATAAACAAGTCATGAATGTATTTCAACATGTAAGTCACACATCTTTCTAATAGGTCTTATCTGTTTGGAGGCCTCACGGTGACTCATGTTTATCTGTTTCTGAACTCTCCCCTTTGTATGCTTTTCTGATAAGAAACAAGCAAACGGACAGTGGGCCAAATTTCAGTGTTGTGAAGTCACTGGAGTGGACCACCACAGAGAGCAGACTACGAGAAGTGACGCTGCAAAGACGTTTAACATCCATCGAAAGGCTAAAGAAGACAAAGTCTGAAGCAGGGAAAAAGGAAAAGGATCTGACCCACACTCTGGATACCTGTGACGAAGAGAAACTGAGCTGAATGCGGGTTACATTACATTAAGTTACAGTCACCATTGGTGGAGTTTTGAATATCAGTTGAAAACCTTCTAGGGCCTCATCAGAACCATGAAGCTTACAATGGTGACATCACTGCAAACCGATACAAAAGGTAAGACGACAACAGCGCCACCTGAATCTTTTTGGACTACAAATATAAGCTTCTTCAGTTATTGCTCAGCAAAATATTAAAGCTGTAGCTGTGGTTCTTCTCAGAAAGACAGCCATGTTGGATATACTGTGCATCGGCTGAGGGCTGCAACCAAGAAGCGATTTTAAGTCTTTCTAATCTAAGGGTCCAAAATCTGAAGGATACTTCACAATTATATTAAACAGAAAAAAAGCAGAAAATGATTACAACTGAGAAGCTTTTAAACTGCTAATGTTTGGCATTCTTGGTAAAAAAAAAAAAAATATATATATATATATATATATATATATATATATATATTTCGAAAGATAAATCAATGATTAAAAATAGCTGCGTCCTCTCCTTCAACTAATCATTTCCGAATTCTACACTGGTTTACATTCTGATCTAATTCCCTTCATATTCATAATCTTATCCTCTGCTATCCCTATAATTAGAGCTCCGTTGGGCTGAAACAGACCCTTCCCTTGCCATTTTAAATGAAAAAGCTTTACCAACAGACCACTCTTCAAATCCAGATAACTGCAAGGCAAATGTATTCTAATCTCTTAATTCAATCTTACTGATCTTTGACCACAGAAAGCATTTTCCCTGTTAAATTGTAATCCCTGGCTGCTTCATCTCGCTAAACTAAGTATGCAATTTACATACATTATAGCCTGGGGTCTGTACAGTACAGGCTTCAGTGCAGGCACACTGCACCAAGAACATGTATTTGATGGTCAGTGCCTTTAAAGAGAGACAATCCTGCAACTATCAAACACTGGTGAGATGCAATTTAGTGAAACATGGAAGGAGAATTCAAACAGAGCACACGATGTAAAATTAGCCAGAGGAGAGCGGTGGACTTTGACTCGCCACTGGCTTCGAACTGCTTTAATTAAATGGGGAGTTTTCTCTTCTTCTTCTCCTTCTTCTTCTTCTTCTTGGGTAATAACCAGCAGTTCTCCTCCGAGGCCTATACTGGCCATCATGCAGAGCAGTGATATATCTACCTGTATAACTCTTTTATCATCATCTCTGTTCCTACCAGACCCATGAAAAGGTGCCCTGCTGTGAAGGGGTTGTAAGTTCACAATGTGTCCATCCGTGTACGTGGTTATTTCTGTTCGCAGAGATCATACAGTATGTGCATTATTTGATGCATTATTTGGTCATGAATACCAAGGTGTCCGTCTGCTCCTTACAAAGCCGATGTTCTCACCGCTGTGTGATCTGCCTCGGGTTTGTTAGATTGGGCTCAGATGTATTTATTCATTCATTAGCAACCATATACAAGGAGTTCATGTCTTAAAGTCTCCTATTCAAATCACCATCTCTAAATCACGGAGTATTAAGGGCCAGGCATAAGAAGAAGAAAAAAATGAGGGGGAGGATTTTTCTTTTTTATTAATGAAGGGGAAGATTATTTTAATTTATTTAACATTTTATTTAGCCTGTCAATAAAGTTGACTTTATTCTCGAATAGTATTTCAACTTTATTCTCGACATTTCGACTTCCTTGTCGACATAGTATCTGAACTGCATTCTCGATATCTCGACTTTGTTCTCGACATTTTGACTTTATTTTTCGAAATGTTTAAAAAAATGTAAAAAAATCTTCCCCCTCATTTTTTTTCTTCTTATGACTGGCCCTAATACTCTTCCGTACTTAATTGACAGATTCAACAGCGTCAGCATCACCACCGCAGCCCGAGAGAGGTCGGCCTCAGTGTTCGATATGTGCAGACAGAGCCACAGGTAAACATTACGGTGCAGCCAGCTGCGATGGCTGCAAGGGCTTCTTCAGGAGGAGTATTCGCAACCACCACACTTACAACTGTAGGTGAGTTCCATCATCTATCCTCATGAATAACCAGTAGCATTGTATTAATCTTATTATCCCAAAATATATTATACACTACTAACAGTAACTAGGACGTGGTGAATTTTAAAAAGCTCTTTATGCAAGGTGAAACAAGTAGGTACCCCGTGGTGTTAAAGTTATCACCCATTGCAAAGCAGGGTGAGAAAACTTCCCCTTGAAATTGAAAGGAGAACCTTAATGTCGCGAGGACCAGTCCAGGCATGGAAACAATAACATATATGTAATGTCAAGGGCGTCTAAATCAATGGTGAGATATAGCTGTGGCGTTTTTTTGACTTTCCAATGTGAGCTGTTGATTGCACCATGCTGGGCCAGCCACCGACTCTGTCATGTCTGAGCTTGCATTACTTAATGTCCATGAGTGCAGAAGCGAACTGTCAGGTCAATTCAAGGTCACTTGTTCTTCAAAAGTATTGAAAGAAATCCCACTGTTTTTTTCTTCATAGGTTCAACAGGCAATGCACTGTGGACAAAGACAAAAGGAACCAGTGTCGTTTCTGCAGACTCCAAAAGTGTTTGATGGCTGGAATGAGAAAGGAAGGTCAGAGGCAATGCATCATTCTCCTGCAGCAGCTTTCTTCTATCGAATTCAGCGTTTTAACGATAGTCAGAAAACAAAGGAGGAGCTTCAGTGTACATGTTTCTTGTGTGTTGTTGACAATTCTTCTGGAGGGCCGGCCCTGAGCAAAAGCACCTGCGTGCTCAGCGTCCTCACGACAGTGACCAAACAACGATGCCACCTGAAGCCACTAGGGGCACGAAAGTTGTCAGTTGCCTCTTTGAGATTTACTCTCCACCAATTGGATTTGAAATGTTTCATGTCTACTTGTAGGAAAAAAGAGGGGAAAGGGGGATCAGCGGCGGTTTAGTAAAGGAAAACTAATTTTAGTTTATTCGTTGAGAAACAATGAGTGCGTCTACGTTGATTTCCACGTGAAATCATGTGCACTATGTGTGTCTTTAGCCGTATCTCCCACAGACTTGCACAGTCGAGCAGGGAGAAGGCGATGTGATCAGAGGAGCCATGAATGGTCCCTACACATGAATAATTAACATGGCTGAGCATGGGCAAACATTTGTTTTGCATTTTTCTGGAAAGATGTTGCTCACAATCCCCTGAAGCGAAGGCCAACGCTACAAATTTAAAAGTTTACTTCACTAATTTGCCTGGTTTTGCATAACATGCTGTACAACCACTTTCGCATCAAGCCAGAAGCACAGCTGTGGCAGAAATCAAAACAAAACAATAAACAGACTCCTCCGTCATTTTATATTTGACCTCTCAGCATGTTCCCTGAAACTGTTTACTCCCAATCCAGATTTAGCCGATGTTGCACCGAGGATTCAGTTTGGACATTGACATGCAGCGCCATGTCAGAGAAGCACAGAGTTCGCCTCTCGCTCCGTCTCCGCTACTTTGATTAATACACTCCTGATTGGTTGCTGAGAGGACGGCTCTGATGACTGATTAAACTGACACTCTGCCCTGTTGTCTGACTTTGGAAAGCCCGACTGAGGGCCTCCCAGATTGCTCTGCTCCTAATTACCTTCGCAGAAGGGGTAATCATTATCCACGCCATTGGGCATTTCACACCCACTTTTTATTGTCAGCAGCAAATGTAGGAAGCTATTGTGAACACCAGAATATTAAGTCAATATGCATAGGGCTGCATGACAGGTTTAAAACATTATTATGGGTCAATTGTAAATGAAAATGTAGGTTTCATCACAGTATGGATTTTTCCACCCATTCATATCACCTACCTCAAATAACATTGACAGTGACATTTAATTATTCCATAATACTTTCCATCCTGAAACAAATACACTCATATCACCGAACAGAAGGCGACTTCAGGGGACAGGATGTTCCCCCCCACATTTGCAAAGTAGGCTCCGTTTGGCGTGGATAACGTCGGCATGAACAGCAACGTTAATGTCACAGATAGAGAGACCTTGTGGAGGCAAAGAGTCGGTCTTTTCTTTCAGAACGTGTTTGCATCTGAGGTGAGTTGAAAAAATAAAGATGTCTGGGGAGGCCAAGAAACCCCTCTGATGTTGTTTTTTTCTCTCTCTTTAATCTCCAGCTGTTCAGAACGAGAGAGACTGCATCCACAGTCACAAAGCCAAGGGACAGACAGTGGGCACTCTATCCATCACTATGCTCCTGCGGGCAGAGGCCAGTGTGCAACAGGTAACATGGTGTTGCTTCAGAGCTCACGTGCGAAGTTCTGCACCAGATATGGACACCTTCCCTCACATGGCAGCTGAAGGATCCCTATTTCTGGCAATCGCGTCCACGCGGGCCAGAGACAAAGAGGATTTAAGTTACATTTTAGACGGGCAGCGATTAAATTCTGCAAAGGCTGTAGCTGTAGGCTGAATTTAGTTACCCCTTAGAAATGACGAAATTGTCTTGGGACCCTATCTAATCATAGCCCATTTAATTGCAGTACTGGATCTGGGGCTGTGAATAATGAATAATAACTACCAGATATTAACTTTTGCATGTAAAAAAAATTCAAAATAATGGTCTACATCACCCAAAACCTCCTGTCTTGGCTTTAATCTTCACATCTGTGCAAGTACCAAAGCACTTACACACCCATCAGCATCATCACCGTCCTCATCCGCCATTCATCATCTCCCTCACCACGCACACACTCACGCACCTTTGTCTGACGTTCATTTCCACCTGAGCCCACAGTGAACTCACATTGTGCTCTGCTGCTCTCAGTTCCCAGCGCTGGCCGCACCCAGGAGTCAGGACATCGACACCAAGAGGACAGCCTGTGTTGGAGACGTCTTCCAGTCCATGAAGCAGCAACTCCTCCTGCTGGTCGAATGGGCGAAATACATCCCTGAGTTTTGCAGCCTCCCTTTAGATGACAGGGTACGAAGAGGACAGAATATGTAAAGAAGATTGCCTTCTAAAGGCCACACTACACCTGTGTATGCAGAATAAACTAACAACTTTTTGACTTGAGCTCAATGAGAGTTTTCTCAGTTCAGGTCGATGCTTTGGATGACTATTGATTTGCATTTTAAAGCTGTGTATGACATGAAGCCTTTGTGCGTCTCTTTGCAGGTCACCTTGCTACGAACCCACTCTGCAGAACATCTTATTCTAGGGGCAGCGAAACGCTCTCTACCTTACAACAATCTCATCCTCCTGGGTAGGACAGTTCATTTTTTTATTAGGTTATTCAGTTATGCTCTGAGGTATTGCATTTCACACTAATAGTCGCGTTAAAAATATCTCGGACTTGAAAGGCTGTGTTTATTCTTATTGAGCAGGTAACAACTTTGTGATCCCCCTGAGAGGTGACCAGATAGAGGTGACCAGAGTGGCTTTCAGAATCCAAGAGGAGCTGGTGAAACCGTTCAGAGAGCTGGACATCACAGACAGAGAGTTCGCCTGCCTCAAAACCATCGTCTTCTTCAGCCCAGGTCAGTCTAGTGGGTGGATTGTAAATTCCTGTTCTGCCAAATGGCCTCGCCATTGCACCAGACACAGAATACGTATGATAAGTTTCATGTTCTCCCTCGGATCTGTTTATGTTCTTGGCATTTTGCACGTGTAGTTTGGGTCTGAGTGGTCTCGGTTCAGGGGTGCTTCAGGGGGATTTGCTGATAATGTGAGGATGTGGTGCAGATCCTGGCAGACGGACAGAGGTGGCTGCCCTGAACTTAATGACTTCAATGGTGTTTCGCAGTAAATGTAACAATGATTTTGAATTTCCTGAAAATATGCTATTTTATTAAATATGATATCAGGGTGACCAAAGAAAATCTTTTGGCTGCTTGTGTAAATATGAACTTATAGGGTTATTATTTGTTATTATTGATTTATCAATCACTGAATTATTTAACAAATAAAATGTTGATTATCTACAGTCAGTTTGAAAGAGTAAGTAGAGTAAGTGAAAAATCATTTAGGGAATAGGAGCACCAAATATGAAATTTAATTAAAGAACAATAAATCCCTAACTGCTTATTTCATTCACCTCTCTGTTTTTCAGAGATTTTTCAGATTTTTGTTTTACTGATCTTATCTACAGTTCTGTTCTGTCTCACTATTAAAAGTTCCCTGATAGAACTTTACGTAAGTGCATTCGTAGCCTTTGGGTTTACGGTCTACTCTCTCCTCTTCAATACATTGTGTCCTGTCAAGACTTCCCAGGTCTGGAGAGTCCTCAGCCCGTTCGACATCTGCGCTTCCAGGCCCAACTGCTGCTGGAAGAGGCGGCCTGTGAGCAGCGGGGCAGGTTTGGGGAGCTCCTGCTGATGCTGCCTGCCCTGCAGAGTGTTGCCTGGCAGATGGTGGAGACTCTTCACTTGGCACAGCTGCTGGGTGAAGCCAGAATGGACAGCCTGCTGCTGGAGATGCTGCTGGGAGAGGGAGCCAAATCAGGAAGTGCAGTGAGCACAGGTACGAGACACTGACTGCGATTATGCAGTACTGTACTGAGCTCATACTAGTGTCACGGTGGATTATTTATCCTCACTGAGCTCTTCCGTTTGACAGTGTGCTCTTTAGCGTGTTCAGTTTGATCATCTGCCCTCTCTTTGAAGATCGTTGGCTCATTTTTTTCTTCAGACACTGACAAGACTCAAGACCAGCAAAGAACTTCGCCCGCAAACTTCACCTCTGCCATGTCCCACGTTCCAACATGTGAGCACTCCAACAGACATCTGGCCATAAAACAGATACATTTTGAGCACCATTGACTTTTCAATCATTATTTTCATTATCTATGTAGTTGTTGTTGTCGAGTCCAACCGCTTCCTACCATTAAAATAAATATATTCACCTCAGTATTGGGGGGGGGTCTCACCTGACATTTGTGTTTCATTCAATTGAGTGTTATTGATGGTCACTGACCCCTCGGAATGTCTGTGTGTCTCACACAGGTCTTCCAAGTGGCTCTCCCGCTGCCCACACAGACTGGCACTGAGGTGCACAGACATGACGCTGCTGCCAATGTGCCCACGGCATACCAGAGGAACCGGGCCACACCAAGAAAAAACATCGGAAAGCGACAACTTAACCAAGGAATGGGGGAATGGAGGGGTGTTATGAGCGGGAATTAACATATACACACTCAGCGACGTACACACATGCATCTGTGCATACTGTACTTACTAGTGCCGATACTCAATCATTCATATTTGTGTCCAAGAACATTTTTAATTCTTCTCCATGTACAGTGAGAATCACCGGGTTGATAGTCTTCAGTGAGACTGCAAAATAAAGCTCCTGACATGTGCAAAAAGGTTAAAATTGCACTAAACTATAACTAAGCGCAACTCACTCATAGCGACACATTACAGTATGCTCGACTTGTTTTCAGAGCTGCAAGACCCAACGCTCGTCAGCAGAGGGCGCAAAAAGCCTGTTCAGATACATATTAGTTGGCCCTTGTGGGCCAAGTGGGGACTGTGATTCCAAGGGTCTGGATATAGATAAAGAAGATATTACTATTTTGACGTAAGAAAAAAAAACAAGTTAATTTCTCTGGATGTTTGGCTGAAGATGTTCTGATGAAGAAACCCACGCGGCAGATACCTGTAGTGTTACCTTCAAGTTTACATGCCGTGGAGACCCTAGATTTATTCATATGATGAGGGATGGAGGGACTAGAATGACCCAATGTCATCTGATGATAAAAGCGTGTTCTGCATAATGAAACCCTTTCTGCGTTTGTTTTCATTTCCTAATTACTGACCTTGTACAAAAACAGAAAGAAATCAAACCTTCACTGGCAACCACTGACACAATAGTGTGCGTAATCTAAAGAACACACTTGGTTAATACTTCTGCTCTGAAGATTGAGCATTCACACTTTCTTAAAAAAATACTCATGCATCACAGAGATTAGGTTTACTTAATGGTGACATGTTCTCTTTCCATTTGATACAGTATCAGGTCCGTGGCACTGACGTCTCACCCAATTAGAGAAGGAATCCTTGATGTTTAAATAAGTTATATAACATTATATAATCCCATAATGCTAAGTGGTTCAATTCTCCACAGACCGTGGACATCTTTTCAAGGTTTACATTTCCCTGACAGTGTACATAGTATGTGCTTGGCTTGCACTCTTACTCTCGCGTACACTATATTCATATGGACCAGCCAGTTTCCCCTCGACTCAAGAAAGACTTACTGCTACAACAATGGGACACACTGCTGAGGGACAGCGTGGAAAGGACACATGAACATTCATTATACAGCAACGGCAATTTTAACGAAAAAATCAATAGACAAGAATGATTGCATTTCCTGGGACATAATTCATCACACGAACAAACAGCATCAGAAGAATTTACCATAGTTTTGACCTTTAAACGTGTAGATTTTGTGCCTCTTTATTTCTTTTTGCATGAGGGCACATTGTATATGCCTGAGACCGTGTCATGATTGTGCCCCTGTCAAGAACTTTTGAATTTACTTCAGATTTATTTTTTATAGAATTTTTTGTTTTGTAATCAGTTAGGGATCTTTGATTTACTTTGTGAAACTTTGAGTTTGAATTTGTTTCTAATTTATAGTCTTTGGACTGGTTTGGGCGGCGTTCGCTAGTTCCTGTTTTACCTTGAAATGATTTACCTTGTGTGTCCCGTGTGATCTACTTCCTGTCTTCGTCCTGTTTCCCACTCCTGTGTTTGCCCCTGTGTCCAGTTGTCTCCCCTCCCTTTGAGTGTATATAGTCCCTGTGTTTCCCTCTGTGCTTTAATCCCCTTCGTCATCCTACTGTGTTCGTTTACCGTTTGGAGTTTGTGATTTTAAGTTTACCAGCCTGCCTGCCACCAGCCTGCCTACTGACACTGTAAACCTTCCATTTTTCATTAAATTCAATCTTCTCTACCTACCATGCCCTTTGCCTTTATTCAGGTCCTGCTTATAACAAACTGTAACTGCCCCTAAGTGACCTAGAAAGTGGTTCCCTGTCTTGTGCTCAATGTATGTGGGAGTAGACTCCAAGCTACCGTGAACAAGTTTAGTTAATAACGGCACAACCCGTATAGAGAATAAATACAATAAGAAACCAGTCAGTCATTAAAACAGATCCTTCCCTGACTCAAATGAATAATTTCTTTCAGTCACATGTTTGAAGATGTCACTTAACCAGAGCTGCATCTTCCTCTGTCTGTCGTCTTGTGTCTGTGTGGCTTTTCTAACTCTACTGACTTGTGCCACAACTTGCCTTTGTCCTACAACCTCTCCTGGATGAAAAAAGTCAAACTATAAAAGCTTGTAGATTTACTGATTATCAAATTTGGCTCTTTACATTTGCCCGTCTTCCTCTCCGGTGTAGATTTTGAAGTTACACTTGCAGACATGCACTCATCTTCCGATTTTAACCCGAGATTCAGGTTAAGTGATCTGCGTTGAACTGCACTCATAGCGGGAGATGGAGAACTGAGACGTAGCATCCTTTCACAGTTGTGCGCTGTAGGAAACTTGGAAACCAAAAAATCAGTACTGGAAAAGTCAGGGGGATTTTTACTCTCTCCTTTCCTCCTCAAAACACATGGAGTGCTGTAATCCCAGTGGGTCTACCTCATGGAATTAAGTCTTAGATATTTACAGTTTCTGACTGGTGCTGTAATTGTAATCATGTTGAAGAGGCAGGTTATGGACCGTTCAGTAATCTGAATTGTCAAATAGGATTAAAGTTTTGATTCAAACAAAGGTTGGTGTAAATTAAATAGTGTGTCAAAGATTTCATTGCCTCCCATCTAACTAAACGCTCCACAGAACAGAACAGAACAGAACATGCTGACTCGCCCACCACTCACACTCACTCAAACAAGTCAAAAGGCTTTTAGACAGGAACATGAGATATTTGAAAATGGGCTCCCTGTCCTACTCGGGTTTCACTGTTGGTTGTTGTGAAGAGGTTCCACAGTGATACCGCTGTGATGCTGGTTTGCTTTCCAGCGGCCTGCTGCGCTGGCAATCTATTGATCTGTCCAGCTCAGCAGAGAGCGCAGCGATCGGTGTGAAAAGCTGAACATGCGCTCTCTCAGCTGTCAATGTGGTTCTCCACATCCTGGGTGAAGGGAGTCCAGGGGCCAGGGGTTCTGTCCACGCTGACCTCACTTTTTAATTATTTTTTTTACAACAAAATGACCAGCAAGGTCACAGCGGATGTGTCCCCCAAAATGCAGTGGGTAAAATCATTTATAATTTCGAAAACAAGTAAATCACGTGGCCACATCCAAACCCAAATAAGACAAAACACACAATTTGCCCACAGCATTTCAAGACCAGCTGTCTGTGATGACCGTTTTAAGTAGGAGGGCTACCAAATATAAGAGCTCCTTTGGCAAAATGTTGGAGGATATGCCGTCTCCAAATGCCGGCCACAGACCTGCTTCGGTCTCCACTGAAGGGCAAGAAAGGTTTGAGCTGTGCCACGGTATTATTTGATTAGAGGGGGGAGAGAGTGGGGGAAACACTGACATCATCAAATTAGAGGTTGTTGAAATCAAATTTGTATTTGTCGAAGATCTGAAATCTTACATTAAAGCTGAAAGGACGTTTGAACCTCGAAGAGGAGTACCACCTGAAACAAGTGAACGGTAAACACTGTGGATTACTTGCAAACCATCCTTCTAAATACTGTGTTCCGTAGTTAGGGGAATATTGCCGTCACTCACGTGTTCAAAGCAGAGTTATGCAGATACACTGCCACATCTCACAATAACAATGGAAAACATTTCACAGACAGCAGCTGAGCACACGTCGCCCTTCCAAAGACTCAAAACTTTACACAATGAGGCGGTGAAACTTTCCATCATGACCGAGAATATTTCTTTCTGAAGATAACAGTACCACATGATATGTATATTTTTTTTTCTCTAAAAATGTTCAAGTGGAACAGTACAAATTACATTTGGTTGTTTAGACAACTGAATTTACTTCTGGATTTCCATCAACATATTGGTGTTATTAAAATGCAGTCATATCTACAATGATTTACCAAAATCATATAGATTAAATCAACCCAATTGAATGTTTATGGTCAATACCAAAATGAGTCAGGCCTCCTAGAAATTGCTCAGTTACTATTCTGCAACGCCCATAAAACAAGTAGCACAGGAAAGGAAGACTGAACCTGCGAGAGAGCAGAAAAAACTGTCTGCTGCTGGAAGACTGAAACCTTTTGACAGTCAAGATTGAATGAAATGAGCCTACGACTGTCTGCAGCCCAGACGGGCAGGAAACAGGCTAACAACACTATCAACAGTGAGATGAGACCTGATGCTGTTGAAGCACTAACACAAGGGTTCAGCTCAGATCAATCTGGGGTTTTTTCCATAGTTGCCCCCGAACTAACTCTCCCCCTTTCTGACCGTGCAACTCACATGGAGACAAGCGGTCATACATATTAATCTATTAATCCAATTATAAACACTTCTGTCTGTTGGTAAAAGAGCGTATGTGTCTTTGGGGCCAGTTGAGTCCACTCTCCAGATGTTTTCACTGCCCTCTCAGGTAGCGGAGACAAACAGCACGCTCCATTGTGTCGAGCATTTACGACTGGAAACTGTTTCACCTAAATATAGCTGCGCACAGAGCTGCTCTCACCGTGGTCGGAATTTCAATCAGGGACCCGTAAGGAGAGGTGGCACTTCTAGTTGGAACCTGAACGTAACAAAAGAAGAAGTTACTTTTTGAACTACAAGTAATTAAAGTGGCAGGAAAAACTGGACAAGATAAGATCTGCTGTCAGTTCCCCAAAGAAATCCTCCTCATGAAGAGAACATGTGGTCCATATTTTTCCCCTTCATTCTCGAGAGTAAATGTAAACAAGACAAACGTGCATTCACCCTGGAAGCAGCTCATATTGTTTGCAGACTTGTAGACTTAACCAGGACAAGAATACAATGACTGTCGGCTTTGAGGACTCTCAGAATCTTAAGTGTACTGTACTGTCCAATAAACGTTGTACCACTGCAGGGATGGAGACAGACCATAACAGAGATGCCAGCACAAATACAGGCTTTAAACAGCACTCCACTCCGACATCAGTCAGCTATAAAGTGCAACAATAAACTGATCCTGACCAACACTACAAAAGCTCCGTGGCCCCAATATAACTTATAAGATGGCCTCAATGTCCTGCTATCTTGAATGTACTGTGCAGTACCCAGGCAAACTTTGAAGCAGCTTTTAATGAGATGTCCGGGTCTCTGCTTCAAGTGTATACAGTTTCACAAGGCTCGTATAAATGTAGAAGTCTCGCAAACTAAGAGTCAAGTCAAAGTGTACCTATAAAACACAACGTCACAAAACAGAAATCTCGACAAGGGCCCTAATAATCTACACATTATTATGACAACCTCTGTCTTGAGACTTTCAAACCGGCCAAGGGAAAACTCCTAAAAAGAAAGACATGTGTAAAGAATGGAGCAACAAAGTAGATTTATAGTATGGACTATCAGCATGACAACATTATCAGTTGTAAACATTATTGATGAATATGAACTGGGAGGACATCTGGGTGCCGTGAGGAGACAGGACCTGAGCCGAACGACCTCCTCTCCATCACAGACCCCTGGAAAGAGGAAGCACAACACAAACAAACAAGAGCCCAAACCAAATATGTCATTCACACATCTGGGAGAAGAAAACAAAACACAAAGAGACGAGGAAAGCGGCTGGGGCTCTGGGAGAACGGAGATCCACATCCAAAACATCTGTAACAAAGCGCCAACGGAGAGGGAGAGGGGTCTCAGGGCGGCCCGAGGGTCCTGCCCAGCGAGAGGACAAGGAGGAGAGCATTGGTAACAGGAGAGAGAAAGAAACATTCTATAATCTTGAAAGCAAGACAACATGAATTATAATGTATGTACTTGGTTTATTGGATTCATTGAGACTGAGACTGCACCACCAGCAGGATATTGTAACAGGTACCAGGCCTGAAATAATAAAATTGATATTATTATTATTATTGATAATAATAATAATAATAATAATAATAATAATAATAATAATAATAACAATGATAATAATAATAATTTAAGAATACGTCACTAGCTGCAAGTTAAGACATAAAGTTGAGCTTTAAGTTTGGATTTAAATGCCTCAATGGAGTTATACATCCTGATTTCAGCAGGGAGGTAACTGAAGTGATGTAAACGTGACTTTGGGAAATTTAGGTCAGAGGTAGAAGTTACTTTTAGAGGGTTAAGACTTGGTTTTAGGTTTAGAATTAGGTTTGAGTTCAGGTTTGGGTTAGTGTTAAGCATTTAGTTGCAATGGTTAAGGTTTTGAATCAGGGACCAGCATTGTGTGAATATATTCCTCCTTTGGGCAGAGTGAAACATGTGTGTCCTCCAAATACTTGGATTTCATTCCTCCTCGTAATTATTTCCATTACTGGTCTCACCAAAGCATTAAAACTGTGGATTTGTGAAAGTCTTACAGATGACAATGAAATATTACTCAACAGTTTCACAGCACCTTAAATGAAATGTCATCCAAAACAAACAGCAATAAACACAGTCATAAACAAGCCCAAGTGTAAACAATTACAATCAAGGCGGGAGGAAATTATTAATTGTGACCTCACTGCACGCCACTGATCAGATTCATTTAATTATACAGTGATTCAAAGCCAAGTCATGAGTCACCACTAGTGCATATTTTTCAGTGTGTTTATCTTTAAGCCGTGCATTTTAATTATACTACTCATAGTATAAAACTCAAACAGGCGCAGAGCTTGCAGAAGTCAGTAGCCTTTGAACTCTAAACTAATACTTGTGTAGCACGGCTCAGCACAAACTTGCCACTGCTGTGTTGACCCACATGGTTTGTTTGGCCGAGGGAATTCTGGGCAAAATAGTCCAGACAGAGAGGGGTGACGTGGGGATGCACGCACAGCTGTGTTTGTGTGGACAAGGCAGAAAATGTGTGTTGAGTTTCTTTCCTGTAAACTCTCCAAGAACCCAACAATGCTTTTATCCAGACTTGTTGCTCCACTTGTGAATGAGTTGAACACACAAAGTAGGGCGATACACACACACACACACACACACACACACTGGAGACGTGTGATGCCGTCTAATAGGCAGCAGACCTGAAGAGTTGTCGGTCACCACGGTGAAGAGGAGCCCAGGGAGCACATCACTTTGACCAGATCGCAACAAAACACCCTCACAATTAGGGTTTTTCCACAGCAGAGAAGTGACGTGGGATTAAACCCCTAGTTTGTCAATGTCAAGTGTCAATTTGTTCAATCACCAACACATCGTGCTAATGGGTCGAAGGGTCTCTCTTCCTCCTGTGTGGTCAGGCTGGGCCAGGCCAGGCCATGTCCTGGAATTAGGAGGTCGAGTCCGGGGCAGAAGAGTTGCAGTCTTAAAAGGCGGCTCCTGACGCGCATCAAATAAACAGCACAAGGTCACAGCGGATGTGTCCCCCAAAATGCAGTGGGTAAAATCCTTTATAATTTCGGAACAAATAAATCACGCAGCCACTTCCATACCCAAATAAGACAAAACACACAATTTGCCCACAGCATTGCAATTTGAAGTAGCTGTGTAGAACGGGATCACAGAAGTATCCACTTACTCCAGTACTTCTGGAGCACTTAGCTGTTGGATGTGCACCAATCCCGTCTGCTTTCCCAAGTGGACAGGTGTTGCGTATTACACACGAGAAGCTAACCAGCAGGGAGGAGAACCAGACCAATAAACCACACACACACACACACACACACACACACACACACATCCTGTGACAGAAGCAGACGAGGAAAATAACTATTTTTGTACCATAAATTGTACAATTAAGGAGGGCAAAGAACACAAGATGTGTCTTTTGATGCGTGGAGTCTTCCAGTAGTTTTTCCTAATCAACATGTCATTTGAATTTATATCATGGTTAAAGAAAAGCATCCAATCTGGTCACTGGCAGTGGATTTCTCGAATGTCAGATGTGTCAGAGCAAGTGCTATTAAAATGTTGTGGTTAGGCTCATCAGGAACACAGCTGGAGAACAGACATAGAGTTGAACAAGCAGTCGGAGTTGTTGGTCTTTTCATCAGACTGAAACTGAGGATCAAAAGTCTATGGAGCAAATGTTTGAAGGTTCTGGCTGCTCCGTTCAGGGAATCTTACTGAGGATAAGAAATAGCACACAAACTTACAATCAATGTTAAAAAAAAGTTGCGTTATTATTATTAAAGGACAGTGATTAAGGTTAGTGGTATGTAGTGGTGAGGTCGCAGATCCCCTCACCCTAAGCGTATAGAACCGACAGTGCCGTGGCCTTCAGGTAATGTAAAAACACAAATGGCTCTCTAGAGACCTCATTTAGATTTAATGGGCTCATTCTACGCTAACAAAAACTCAACCACTCTTGTGGTTAATCACCTGAAACTATACTGGAAATACATTGAAATGATCATATGAAGTTTCTGTTGATAGATCCCCTTCAATCATAACACACTGGTCCTTTAAACCTCAGTCAAAACAATATGAAATTTCCTCATGACGCACAGTGCGGGATGCGGCTCAACTGTGATGATTCTGTCCTTAAACGAACTCACACCATGTCTTATCTGATAAGACCACCGCCCACCTTCTTCAACACTGGCCAAGGGCAACATTCGATGGTTGCACGTGACTCTTGGACACTTGACAAGGAAAACAGGAGGAAGGCAAAGCTTTATTAGCCACAGCACACCTTAACCCCATCTGGCCTCGCCACTATCTGACAACATGTGTCTGAGAGTGTCTCAGGAGAGTTTTCTACTCACATAAATGATACAAATAAGTCTTATATTCTTCATTCCAGCGACATCTGTTTGTGCTAACACAGGGATCATCGGTGGTAATAATAGTCGTAGTGATTTAACTATTTGGTATAGATTCTGTTGCACATGAGGAAAATGCTGTCTGTGCATCATCTGTCTTTTTTCAAACTGGTCCACACAGAACTCCACTTGACATCTTGTGTCCAATGTGGAATGAAACTGTCCACGAAGCCGAATTCTTAATGTGTCTGATGTCAATCAGATGTTTTTCCACATGGACCTCAAGGCTCGGGACCATCCAGGAGCTTAGGCTGTCAGAATGAGTCATCTTCTCGCTCTCATCTTCAAACACATTTTGTCGTTGTGCGTTTATGTGGTGAAACCATTTTTGTTTTATGACTACTGTATTTGGATTGGATGTATTATTATTTTTAATTTTCTTTTTGATTCACATCAGCCATTTAACTCTGTTTCTGATCGCTCGAGCTTTTGTTTTAACTGGGTATTAAAGGGCCCATATTGTGCCCCCTTTTACACAAGTTACATTGGTTTTCAGGTGTGTGCACTACATGTCTTTGCCACTCCATGTCAAAACACCTCAAGGATCAAGCCACACAGCACCCTCCTCTTTCTGTATAAACAGCCCTGTGAGACTATGGTCGATTCCAGCGCTTTCCTGCTCACTCCTCGCCCCCCTCCCTTCGTGTTCCGCCTCGCTCCGCCTCGCTCCACCTCGCTCCTCCTCGCTCCGCCATGCTCCCTCTCGCTCCTCCTCGCTCCGCCATGCTCCTCCTCGCTCCTCCTCGCTCCCTCTCGCTCCTCCTCGCTCCTCCTCGCTCCTCCTCGCTCCGCCATGCTCCTCCTCGCTCCTCCTCGCTCCCTCTCGCTCCTCCTCGCTCCTCCTCGCTCCGCCATGCTCCTCCTCGCTCCTCCTCGCTCCGCCATGCTCCTCCTCGCTCCTCCTCGCTCCCTCTCGCTCCTCCTCGCTCCTCCTCGCTCCGCCATGCTCCTCCTCGCTCCTCCTCGCTCCCTCTCGCTCCTCCTCGCTCCGCCATGCTCCTCCTCGCTCCTCCTCGCTCCCTCTCGCTCCTCCTCGCTCCTCCTCGCTCCCTCTCGCTCCTCCTCGCTCCTCCTCGCTCCGCCATGCTCCTCCTCGCTCCTCCTCGCTCCGCCATGCTCCTCCTCGCTCCTCCTCGCTCCCTCTCGCTCCTCCTCGCTCCCTCTCGCTCCTCCTCGCTCCGCCATGCTCCTCCTCGCTCCTCCTCGCTCCCTCACGCTCCTCCTCGCTCCTCCTCGCTCCTCCTCGCTCCTCCTCGCTCCACCTCGCTCCTCCTCGCTCCTCCTCGCTCCTCCTCGCTCCGCCTCGCTCCACCTCGCTCCTCCTCGCCCCGCCTCGCTCCGCCATGCTCCTCCTCGCTCCTCCCCGGGTTGCTGCGCAACTACAGCGTTGCGCTGCCATGACAACAGTCGCACGTGACAAGGCACATACACGACGTAGAGACCCGGGAGGCCCAGCGAACACGTTCTCCATAATTACACACAGAGCACAAGGGGCTGGGCGATAGAACGTTGACGACATCCCGGCCGGCCTGCGTAGCCCGCGGCGGCCGGTAGCCGCGAGTCCAGCTACGCAGGCCGGCCGCGAGCCGCGAGCTACGCAGGCCGGCCGGGAGTCTAGTTTGGCCATGACCCGTTCGCCCCATGGTCGTCGTTCGCTTGCGGTGAGAAAATTATGGCGTAGACGCGATCTGTTTTTCCGCACTTCAAGGGGCGAGGTGCTGCTCAGGTTGGGGGCGTGGTCGCCCCAGTAGCAGGAGTCAACTTACGTCACTTGACGCCCGGGCTGTGAATGGCTCGTTTACAGACCGTCTGGACGGCCAACCCAAACCACGAATCAACGACTCATTGTTTTCTTTTCATTCTCCGTGGGCTGGCAGACACCCCAGATAACCAAATATACGTGGAGGCAGGCTGAAAAGGTGCCAGGAGCATAATATGGCCCCTTTAACGTCTCCAAGGAGGCCGTACCACCAGTAAGAGCAGTAGTATCTACTATTGTAGTAATAGTTGTAGTTGTAGTAGTAGTAGTAGTAGTAGTAGTAGTAGTAGTAGTAGAAGTAGTAGTAGTAGTAGAAGTAGTAGTAGTAGTAGTAGTAGTAACAGAGTAGAACAGCAGTCAAACATTCAGTATCGCTTAATTTATTCTTGGCAGGCAAATAAAAACATATTTAGGTGGATGTTTAAGCAACTTGTTTTCTGCACAGAGCAAAGTCACATGAAACTGTTTACTGCCTTCAATGATCACTTCAGAGATTCATTCTAAAGAGGGGTGACGATAAATGCTACTGTGATAGAGCACGTCCAGGACAGCAAAATCCACAAAAGTACTGGAGTTGCCAGGGCTGAATAAAAAAAGTTGTGTTCCTTTCCTGTCAAACACTTACAGTTGCAGAGTAATGGAAAGATGAATGCAGGAGGGTTACGCCAGACATTAAAAAGAAATGACACAGTGGGATGACACAAGCAGAAAAAAGGTGTTTATTGTGTGTATGAGACTATCATTCTATTTCAATGGCAAATTAGAAATGGCAATATTCTGTTAAAAAAAAAAAATCTTAAAATTTGAAGTAATAATTTCCTCATCGAGTTCATGGAGGTGTAAACACAGAGACAGACCACAATCTAGTTTGTTCTTCATTCAACAGAGATAGCCACCACAGTGCGCTGTCATTTTATTCACCAAAATGACACTACACAGACCTTGGAAGCACCCGAACAGAAACAAAAGGACTTGTTACTGTCGTGCTCTCATCCAGTTGACGGACGTTGATATTAAAGAAAAGGAATGGCGCTCTGTAGGAAAACAAGTGGTTCATGAGCTCCCAGATATGACAAGATTCATCTGTGCTCTCATGATGAATGGCTGTGTCATCAGGTAGTTGGGCAGGTTTGTCACGTCACCCATAACTTCTTATTCTTGTCTGTAGACCTCCTCATGAGACACATGAGACACATCAGCCTGGTTTCTCCAGGTTCCGGCCCACCACTCGACCTCTGCGCTGGTCCTGTGCCAGTAACCATTGACGGATTATCGTGACCACACAAACTTACCACAGACCCCTACCCACACATGCGAATAGTACACACGTACTCTGCGTGTGCCCAACCTACAACCGCATGGCATATGTGTACCACTTTTAAACTATATTTTAAATTACAGTCATTTTTTGGCCTTTTTGTAGATGGCATGTACATCTTTTGTAGTTACATAAATTAAAACTTTGAAAGTGAAATCTAGGAAGTCAGATACATTCTAACACAAATTACATGTTAAAACACATAATGTAATCTTCTAATATACAAAACGTTCAAAAAAGTTCACATTTACTCCAATATCTTAAAAATCTAAAAAAAATTAAAACATCAAAAAAAGCCCAGCCTAATAATAAATCTTAGGGCAGAGAGCCCCCTTTGGCTCCAGGGCTCTTTGCCCACTTTGCCCAGGAGGTAATCTGTCATTGCCAGTACCGCAGGTTCTCATGTGGTATATTTTACACTCTATGGTAAAAAGGCCAGAGAAGAGAAATATGCTTTTAAAAAAGCGTTGGAGACAGGTTTCTCTTATTATCTGCTAGAACCAGATGTTGTTTTTGAGAGGAGGGGCAGAAGCTGCGGGACATGTGAACTGTAGACTTCTGTGATCTAAATAATTAACAGAGAGAATTCAATGCCTCTTATGTCCTGCCAACATATGTGGTATTGGAGAGGGGGAGCGGTGGAAGAAGACTTCCGTTAGACTGCATGTAAAAACGGACGTAGTCACCTTGTCCAGAAAAGTGCATAAAACCTGTATTCTCTCAAATGACCTCCAGAGGGCGACTCTAGAAGTCTATGAGAAAATGACTCTACTTCTCATTTGGTTTATAACATCAAGTAAACATCTTCCTGAGGAGTTTATGTTCTCAATCTCTTTTCCCTCTTCTCAAGGTCTTCTTTAAAACAGCATGATGTTCATTTGGTAAATTATGGTCGCATTTGGAGTAAAATGCATGATAAAGCACGGTATGCATTGGGGCGATTGACAGCTTGTAGCATCCAAGTCGCAGGTTCAGGTGCTCTCAGTCAGGCCCATGCCCCGCTCCTCCAACTATGGTTACCTCGGGTTTCAAAAAAGAGGTCTCTGGCCACAATGCTAAACTGGAGGCTTCAAAACGGCAGCTCACAAACCAATGGTGGATGTCAAGGTGGGTTGCCACTTGCCTTTAACGCTCCCAGTTGTTAGTGTGAAAGTTTGGTCATCAGTATTGTGATGCCCCTGGTCAGCCTGGGTTGTGCCTCCGTCACCATAAAAGTTGCCAATCGCTTTCTCAATGTACTGGGTTCGGTTTCTGTACTTTTTTTCACACCAACCTTTTTCACACATCCACCAAGCTTCACTATAGTCATATTCCATCCATCCATTTATTCAGAGTTGGATCGCGATGGCAGGAACTAAGCAAAGCTCTCTAGGCGCAGGACATCTGAAGGCGAATATGAAGAATTACATATACCATGAGAAACTGTGACCACTGTTTGTTACATGTTTAAGATAACTTTTTTTCCTGTATGACATATATGAGCTGATAAAACCCAATACTCTGGATGAACCCCTCCGCCATGACAGGAGTATTTTTGAAGCTTGTTCGTCTGTCAGACACAACTCACGAGTTCTAAGTAAGCATCTTGGATGAAGCCGCATACATTGGTCCACTTGAAGTTGATGTGCGTCAGCAGGCCTGCCGTCATGACGCCTTCACGCTCATGTCAGCAGTCTGATCTCCTGTTACTGCTCACTACTCATTCCAAGGAGACACTGCCACAATGAGTAAGTTGGTTAGCTCAGACGTCAAAGTCCAACCACCACTCCCAAAACATAATTTATGGTTCTTGGAGAGAAACAAGTTTTTTTTGTTTCTTTATTCTTCTCCTTTAGACTGGTTGTCTGAATGTGATTTCAAATATAACTGCACTTGTAAATACATCCATTCACCCACTATCATAATTAGTGACTATCAATTACAGAATGGAAAACACTGCTGGTGTGTGTTTTATACCATGATAACATATTGGATGACTTAACTAGAAACATTGTATGTCAAATGAAGTCCAGATACAGTTAGAGAAACATTCCTTCGGAGTGAAGGCTGTTCATATAAAATCGTGCATAATTACACAGACAAAAGCAAACACGTACATTCATCACAGCTGTCTGAACATTATGTGTAAACGTACGCAGACGCTGCTATCACCCTTTAACAGGAAAACTGAAATTATTTGACAAAGGCTCACATACTCGTACGCTCTGGAGTCTTTCACCGTTTGTGTAAAAAGAGATAAAATGTGGGAATTGTTAAGTAAATTGTTCAATAAAAAAGCGAGTAGAGTCTTTGCAGCTCCCACCACTCGGCTGTTCTAACCTTTGGGGGAAAGGTCACCAACAAGTCTAGAAACCCAGTTCTGTCTGGGAACCAAACCTTTCCCAGAGCCCCTACAGCACCAGAGCGCAGGAGGCAACTGGCAAGGGATTTCCAGTTCAGCATAGTCTGGTAAAATAAACTCACGACTTCAAGCTGGGACCAAGCAGGGAGGCCCAGGCTGACATTTGTCTTGGCATGAGTAGCGAGTGCCAACGTAAAGTGCAGATAGCCCACTGACATCAGTAAAATGGGAAAAGTGGCCTCAGGCCTGCTCATTCAATTTGGCTCTAAGAGAACCTTTATTAATTATATAGAACTGGCGATCAACCTTATCCAAAATGTAAAGCAGCTGCAGAGGATTTCTGTGGAAATTAAAGCCCATTACAACTCTGTCATCACCAACTGATTCTATTAGCAAATGTTGCAGCTGTTTATGACAAAACATGTCCCGAAATATAAAGCAGGTGCTGAAGCAAATCCAAAAGAGCCCAATGCAAAAAGCGTTTACTTTGACCACATATTATTGAGTGATGCTGGATGACACTGCTCGTAATCAGAACCACACATAACACACATTTGCGCCCTACTCAGTCACTTATATATATATATAAGTTGTAATAGTGAACATTTTTTGCTTCATGAGCTCTATGTGCGCAGACTGTGTTGTTTTATGTATGCTTTTTTTTTTTAAACATCTGAATTTGAAATACACTGAAAACAAATCTGCAATGGAAATATCTTAACTTAATTCATTTTCTATAATGTGGTTCAGACTTTGCTTTGTTTGCTTATTCTTTCATTTATGAATATATTTATTTCATTTCAATCAGGAGAGACAAGGGAATGAGAGAATAATTATTAATAACAGATTTAACAGGGTGTTATGTGGTGACAAAGTCTTAAGTCTTTGGCACCTGGACTCAATGGGGAGATATTTTAGTCGAGGGCAGCTGCCTGAGCAGCAGCAAAATAAATCCAGACACTGGTGGTGACGGTGGTTGATGACTTGCTGAGACTGATGAAGGATGAGTGATGAAGGGTGGTGAGTCTGTGAAGAGTGGGCGGTGATGGAGAGGTGCATAACAGCAGCATGAGAGAACTAAGGCAGGGAGAGAAATCATATTTAAAAAGACAGCAGCAAGACGATAGGCTAACGAGGTCAGTGTGTTGCAGTGCTATTGGCATGAGGAGACCAGCTGATGAATAGCTGATCTCTGGAATGACAGCCCAGGGAAATGATGGCAAGAAACTGAGAGTGCGTGAGAGGAGGAAAGCCCGGATGAATGAGAAGAAAACTACGACCGAAGCGTGCAATAGTCTTCCTGACTGACCATACGCAAGAGCTTCATTTTTCTCATTTTTCTCACCTGGAACATGACCAAACACTGAAGAAGTTTTGAAGTATTCATTGTAAAACATGCGATAAGATGAGTGATCTGAAGCAGGTTGGCCTGCTCACTGACTGACGTCCAGTTGCAGAGGGAGCAGGGCAGGCAGACATACAAACAGTTCTGTTGCATGTTAAAAACTGGCATCAAGACTTTAGTCACATTACCGTCTGAGCGCCCACAACCCTCTTTAAAGAAAGGACTTTGTATAATTGTGATAATTGCTCCATTTTTCTATCAAACTTTGATTGTAATCACCCAAAGATCACATTTGATAGCCTGCATAAACAGCTGGCAGCTAAGATCTTGATTTTATAAGAAACTCTGAGGAGAATAAATCCCCAGAGTCCGGGAAGTCTGACCCTCTGCAAGAATACGGCCGAGTGGTGGAGGTCTAACCAGTTCAATCACCCCGCCCCTCAGCCATATCTGGAGTGGAAACTTGGTCTGAATTTATCTCCAGGTTTCAAATAATAACATGGACCCCCCGCCATGCACCTATTGCAAGAGCTGAAATCAACGCACTGTGTGCACAACACATCTGTACATTGTTTGTTGTACAAAGTGAAATTTCGAAATTCAAACTTGAGTCTTACTTGTGCAAGTGTGATGGATGCGTCACATCTGTACCGTGTGCTCTCAAGTGCCCAAAATTAATGGCCGCGGTATTAAATTGAGATTAGCAGTTACAGGTAGAAATCCCTTTTTCTCAGAACTCGGAAAGGTCGAATGGTTCTGGGGTTTGTTTCCATACCTGGTGGAGCCAGAAGCTACTGTAGCTCTTCATTTTCAAAGGCTTTTCGTCTTTCACTCTTGAAAACAACTTGGCGGAGACCAGGGCGATTTATGACCTCTTCCTCCTTCCAACACACATTGTAGTGTGACACTCAAAGTGGGAGGCGGTGGTGTTACATAACAAAGGAAAACAAAATGACTCAGTGTTCACTGACAACTGTAGGAACATGTGGAAACACTGACATTTTAAATGTGTCATATATGTTACGGTGACCAGAAAATGAATATTCTACTTCATATGCTACCTTCTGAAACATGTCTTTGATCGCTTTTACCAACATTTCTGTCCTACATTGATATTTTTTTTATTCAAAGGACTATCGTCATGGCACTCTTTGGTTAAGTTCTGTTATTCGACCGTGTAATTCACACCTGCTCTCTGAGTCCCTGTTTGCCACGGCCTTTATCTCACAGCGCAGGTTTTTCTCCTGTGATCCGTCCGAAATAAATACCTGCAAAAAATGCAACTGCTGACAAATAGCTTCTAAATTCGGAGTCCTTTCACATTCAAATCATGCACCAGTGCTGCTGCGCCCAGCCTCACTTCTAGATCCGCAGAGGGGAAATGTTTATACTTTGTTTTGATCACTGCTCTCAGGGCTTAAGAGTGATTGGACAAACCGAGAGCCCGTAGAAGGCCGGGGTCAGTTTCATCTAAACTCTCAGAGCCTCTCACAGAAAGAAAACTTGAACAAAGCAGAAGATTGCGAAAGCTGCGCATTCTTTCTTCAGCTTTTTAAACAGATACCAACACTTGTCCCGCTCCAATCAGAACAAAGTGCTGACAAACTCTTCTGCTACTCATTGGATTCATATGTTTGCCCAGCAGGGCAATAACTGGCAGAGGAAGCACAAAAGACGCAACCGACCATCATCAGCCTGTGATTGTGTGTCGGCTCCACCGTGTGATGCGAGACGTCCTAACAAATGAGTCTGTGAGTGTGCTCTTTGTTATAATGTCTTACCAGCGTCTCTATATTTAGACTGCTTTTCTGGCAGCAGGATTATGTAACAATGTTTCCCTGTTTCATGTACTCATCAAACACTGGACTGACTGACGGTAATCCTTTGAGGGAAGAGGAGTCAGGCAAATGAATCATTCAATTGTTATGAGAAGCAATTGTGGAAAAAATTGTTTTTGCTTCCAGTGCCTCTTCTGTTACCACAAAGTTTTGCCCTTGGTACAGAAATTCATGTTTGCCAGAGGATGATTTATAAAAACTTTTCTTGCAGAACCAGCAAGTTACATTTTCAGTTGGAACATCATTTTGTAATTAATATCATTTTTTGGGACTATAGGATGGATGGCCATGTCAATATATTGGCACAAGACGTTGTCCAATACTTTGGTTTATGACCAAATACATTAGCTGATGTTTGTCTTAGTGCTGATTGGCTGCGGACATACTACGCTACGATGGTCAACATAGTAACCCTGACAACCTGATAAATCAGCATGTCAACATTGTCATGGTGAGCATGTGAGGAAGCTGAACCAGTGGTCATATACATCCTCCACATGCTGCATGATTTGTTGCACTATTTTTTCATTTTGTGAGAAAGACATTTTTGTTTAGCCGTATACAGCACTTTGTAAGAGGATGAAGGACAATAAAATTAAACTTGAACTTGATGTATTTACATCTGCACCAGAGCTGCTTGCATCTGGCTTCTACACATTAACACAGAAGATTAAAGTGTAATTCATAATCTTGACCTTAAAATCAGTTCATGCACTATGACAAATGCAGAAGAAAAAACCCCTGAAAGATCCCTTAGATTGGGTCCAGTATCAGTGATCTAATTATGAAAACTTGCGGTCAACACCGAGTCTGTCCAAATATTATTCAGAAAGGACCTTCTGTTGGAAGAGAATTTGTTTTCCAAGTCACAGTTGAAGCAAGGCAACAGTCGCCTCATCAGTTACAGACAGAAAAACTTATATATGACTTTTTGTTAATCATCATCCATATGAATACATTCCTCCTTGAATAGGGGCTCAAGTAGTGTACATCTTCAAAACAACATGGATTATGGTTTATACCACAAAACGCCGACTGCTGAGTGAGGCATATGTGCATATGTTTGATCAATGGAATCTGAGTCTTCCCAGAGATCACATGCGTCAGAAGGGTGGAAAAAAAACCTGTTTGTGTGGCTGTCAGTACCGCGATCACTGAGGTCCTTTCGTTTTAGACCAATACATGGAGCCAATAGATCTTCAGTTTCCAGGCAACGAGGTTGTGGCTGTTCCACTCCACAGTGGTTGACACACCATCAGCACAGATTCCTCAACATCTCTCTGACAAACAGCCTTTGTTCTCTTGCTTGGGGTTGTCTCTCTCTGAGCCAGAATTCAGAGGGAATGCAGCCAGGGATTCACTGCAGTGGCTCCCATGAGGACAAAAAGAACAAAACAAAGAAGACGGACAATGGGGTTACCTCACAGAGAGAATATAGATATATCATTTACTGACAGTAATTCACCACTAGCCTGGTATTCACTGTGATCGTCAAAATGTGAGGATTAAATGCGAAACATTTTCTGTCTGGATGTAACATTTTAACAGTAAGAAATAGAAGGTCAGGAACCGGTTATGTGCCGCAACAAATTATAATAGAACTGCTTGACCAAATATGGTTGAATGTAGAATAAAATAGGGGCCCCTAGTGGTTCCAGGTGGTATTACTGTTTGGTCACTGTCGTAAAGATGCTGCAGAAGCAAGACGCCGGTAAGGATGCAGGTACTTGTCAACACCACTTTGGCGATAACGGAGGAGAAGAGAGAAGTATGTACAGTGAAGATCCTCCTTAGTTTTCTGGCTCTTAGCTAGTGGCAGTGTTGGTATGATGGCTAACTCAAAGCCAGCAGCCTGGCTAATGTCTAAAGCAGAAAACAACCATTTAAACAAAATTCTGATTTGAACAAATTACCTCGGGTTAAACGTCCGGTAGTAGTGATAAGTAAATCATAAATTGAGTCACCATTTTCCCCTGAAAACAGCATCCTGAGAGTATAACATGGTGAAAGCGATGCTTACGAGGGGCCAATATATGCACGGATGGTGTCGTTTTTGGCAATACCATTACACTTCTTTCAGCCAGAACACTATGGTTGATGGAGTTGGTATAGGGCTATAAGAACAAAAAGGCCTGACACAACCTGTCATTATGACCCCTCCTCCTGTTCATCTCCTCTGGACGATGAACCTTGTGTAAGGTCTCTCTGAACACAAACATATCTTCACAATCCTATCATTTGGACTCTATTACTTATTATCTGTTCAGTGATCATGATTCTACCTGGAGGTCCTGTTTGGAAAATGTGAACTGTACTGCAATAAGCTCTCATGCGACCTTCCAAAACCCCATTAATAAAATTCCCAATATTAAATTCTGGTAATAATACAGTTAGCCCAGCCACACACATGGCTCTCCCCTGACAACCACCCACACAGTTGCACACGAGAGCACAGCGCAGGCCTCATTGAAGGGTTCACATTTGAACAATGGAAATGTTACCATTTTCTGTTTCGGCGCTATGTCATTATGGTTTCATGCAATACATGCGAATCCATTCATACAATTATTTAAATCCGATCCCTAATATTTAAAAGCACTCTACACAACTATTTGTCTGCAGTACATGTTTTTGAGAGCCGTTACTCAACAAACTTCTCGAAGATGCAGAGCCTTGACCTCCCTTTGACCCTGTACAGGGGGCAGCTGGTTGATGTATTGCCCTCTTTATGGTAACAGAGATGCAGCGGGGGGTATTTCCATCTATAAATGCCATTAGGTGGTGCCTCAGTGACCAGGTCAATCCCTGGAATTATTTCAATACAATCCATGTTTCCACACACATCGATTTCTTCAGTTCACTTGTAGTAATACGTCTGCTTTGATTATGGCCTTAAAGTTGTGGCCTTTACTCCCAAATAACGGATCATGTTTATCAAGGCAGGGGGATGTTTCCACAGGCTGTTTTCACGGATTTTTGTAAACAACAGAAGATGCTGAGATGAGATAGCGGCCATGCTTTTCCCCCGTCTGTACATCCGAATGAGACAAATGCTAGTTCATGAAGTTGTTTTCAGATATGAACTTAGGTAATATTGGGTCTACATGCAGGAGGAAGCAGTGTTTTTGTTTATAGTCATCGACACGCCCACTCGATCGCTACGAATTCTCTGGGGATTTTCCTGTTGTATTCTCACATGGGGGCTCACTCAGACATTGTCTGGAAATTTTACTATGATGCTGGCAGGTGAAGTACCGGAAAATGTCTTGAACAACATCTGTGGACATTTTCCTTCTCACATAACAGCCCCACTGGAGAAGTTCAGGACAATGTCTGAAAGCATCTCAAGTGAGATTTTACAATTCATAGACTATAATGACATAATAATATAATATATATATACATATATATAATATATATATATATGTATATATATATATAATAACAGAAAAACGACAAATCAAAACGACTCCTATTCCATGCTATGCAATCATTGTGCAGCCAAATCAATCTGTTGTGCAAAGCACATATATGAGGACAAGACAACTGAGCCCCAGAGTCTTTTCTTTGAGCAATCGGGGGATTTACAGTGCGAGTACAAATTTTTATCTCCAATGACAACGGGAGTAAAATAGTCATTACACAAGCCAGTTGCAGCTGTTTATCAGGGAGATGGCCAGGGCCCTGTCCAACCTGGGCTTAACTGAAACCCAACATCTGCCTCGCATTAAAGAAACTTGAGGTATGAAGAGTTATTAGTGATTACAAGCTTTCTCTTCTATCAGACTTCTTTCCTTTTCCCACGTCTCTCCATCCTTCCACGGGGTTTAAGTAAATAGGGCACTTTATTAATGGCACATACACAGTGATCTTATCATCTCAGCGAACTTGTCACAAACAAGCTGTTAAGAGACAAATGACAACTTCACACTGGAGTGTGAAATGGGAAATTACAAGGTGATGAGGTTTGGATTTTCTTTCTTTCCTGTGAAAATCATTCCACCATTTAAGCTAAAGCCACGTATTAAGTATTGGCAGATCACGCATGTGGTCCTTGAATAAAAGTGATTGCTTCATGTTATTGTTCCACTTCACTTGGCATGTGTTTGACAGCAAGAAGCAGAGCCAGGTTATGAACTTGGTCAGTGATATTCTTCCAATGATAATGGGCAAAGTCCTGGGTGGCCTGGGTCTGAATTTCATTCATAATGCAGGACACACAGATTTTAGCCTGATTATGCTCTGGTCAAAGTGCATTTAATAAAGTTGCTATCTATTTATTATCATCTCTTTTCACTCACTGCCCTGTGAGATGTTATAACCCACACGCTGTTATAGTCAAATGTTTGTTTCTTGTGAATTAAAAAAGGACTCTCGACTTTTAATTACACATGAAGTCACAACCTCATGTAGGTGAGAGTAAAAAGCAAGGTATCTACAAAATATTCTCAACAAACAGGAAATATCAACAGTGTTTGTATGATGCATTTCAAAGGAACCAATGCACGTTCGGTTGTATTTGTAAAGCAAATTTTATTTTTAAATTGTGCCAAACATATAAAACCAATCCCAAACCTGTAGAAAATACAAAACCACCAAGACAAATGAAATAAATTCACACATTTTAATTATTATCTTACTGCTTAGTGGATGATTCAAAAACAAATATCATAGTATTTACACTTTCTATAAAACTTTCCATTAAAAAAATTCCCATATAGAAAAGAGTTAAATGCCTAGCGCAGCAACAGGACTGAGGTAGAATAAAGAGATAAAGTTTAAATATGTGAGAAGAAAAGATTTGAAATTGATCAATTTTGTCTTGGCTTTGACTTTTGAATCTTCAGGGGAGCCATCAGGTAGAGTGACATAGTTTGTTGGTGCTACGACTGGACAGTCCAACTCTGCAGCATAAACGTTACATTTACATGTTTAGTTTTCGTGAGGAATGCTAACAATGACGAATAATCTACAGTTTGATGGTAAGAATCTTTATCATATACCTCAAATTATAGTCTTTTACACACAAAAACGCTCTGTACTGAAACATGTGACACATTCATCTGTCTGGTAGGGAAGGGACAAATCAAGCTTTTTCATATATCTCATTTATACCTTGCATGAAAAATACATTTTTGGCAGATTGTATTGCGAGCGGTTAGAGCTTGACCACATGAAAGTACAGGTGGAGATGTACCCAAGAGGCATTGAGGACAGAGAGTGATCCGATTGACCAAACCACCTCCCGAGGTGGTCAGGGATGCATTGTGACCACGTTGAACACTATTGTAAAATGCAATTGTGTTGTCAATTCCCATATAACAACTACATTGGCTGGAACACGTATTTGCACATGACTGTTCCAAACCCGCCAGGTAGCAGCAACTGGGCAGCTAGCGGTCAGTAAACCCAAATCTGTCCTCTCAGTAACCCTCGCCTATGGACGTCACTCAAGAAACTAAGTTTTAAGTGAAGACGAAACCAAACAGAAAGCAAGAAAACAGAATAATGCGGCTTCACTGCTGGCGGCTGGTCTTTTTCTAAAAACGAGCAGAGGATGTGACCTGAGCTGCACAAAGCAAACTGTTCTCAATCAGATCTCCACGTGGACACTATAAAACACATGATGATCAGGGGCGTGTTCGGTTGCATGCTTTATGTCCCGTTAAAAGTTTTTTTATGGGGGGGGTTGTTTTTCCTCACTCTAGTCGAGGATTGAAGACAGAGGTTCTCGCACCATGTGCGGAAACTGTGTCAAACTGGCTTTGTCTTGTTAAATAGGTGTGTTACCAAATCAGCAGACAAAATAAATGCCATTTTATTGTGCAACAGGGTGCTCAACGAATCACCATTTCCATTCAAATGAAGGTTTTGCTACGTTTTATGGGGGCTGAACGTGCCCCAGGTGTAAATGTTAACAAGGTTAAAATCTTATCTAGAATTAAACTGGATACGAGATGGGTTTCAACACCAAGTGTAAATGTCTTGGAGAAGCCAGAGAAATAAAGAAACAAGGAAAGCACTAAGCAAAAATAAATACACAACGGCATATTACTGATATACTGATAATTCTATACACATATCTGCTGTCTGTGATTGTCCACAATATTGCAACCATTCCCATCTCCACCAACTATCACATAAACCAATCATAATGCTGCGTCTGATCGGTGCACGACACAGCCTGTTGTCTCTAGACACTTTCATTGACCACAAAGTTTCCTCCCTCCCTCCCTTTCCATCCCTGCTCACAATGAGCGCACGTCTCAACTTACACATACAATTTAGACTTAGATCTGGTCTAAATTTAAAGAGCAGGGAAACAAATATTATCCAGGTGACGAAGAAGGCAATAAAATTAAAAGAGAAATTAAAAATAACACATTAAAGTGTTAATATATGGTACTCCATTTCTAAAACAAACAAAATATCATATATTCTGTACACAATGATTAAATACAGTGTGATCAGTATACATTCCTGTGTATGAAAACCAACCTATACTTGTAATAAGAACATCAATGTAAACATAGTACTTTCTATAAAACATGTCTAACTCAAACGTCCAGCACCAGCTGTTCAATGCATCATAATATATATACTGTATATATATATATATATATATATATCAAAAACATTCTGTGTTCACAGATTTAGTTTATCTAAGAAATATCCATATCTGCAGTTAAAAGATGACACGAAATAACCCGGTAAGATATCGGACAATTATTTCTACTGGGTGGCTACTGTTTGATAACTAAGAGAGAAACGTGTCTATCACTCTGCGGGGATGTTCTGTTTCCATCGGAGGCACAGAGATAGATGAACAGCCTTGGTATCCAACCTGTGGGCACTTCCTGCTCCTCAAGAGCAGCTGAGGTGACTCCGTCGGCCTGTGGACGCTGGAACTGAAGTCTCAGCCCCTCACAGCAAAGACTCGGAAGGAGCCCCCCTCTGTGTTGCTCTTGCTGCAAACAGACCATACAGAAGACATGTTTCATTTGGCAACCACCGGTACAGATGCCTCACATCCGGGTCTATGTTGTAAGTTACGTCTTAAAAAGTCAGGGGAACTGTGAGGAATAGAGCATTTGGTTGACAAATGTTGATCAATGACGCAAATTTACATATTGCATATCAATTTTTTGCAAACATTTCATTTGTGATATTCATTGATGAGGCGTAGTCGTGGTGGGGTGGGGTTGCAGCTCGGTGGCCTGGGGATCTCATCACTGCTTTTTGCAGATGATGTGGTCCTGATGGCACCATCGGTCTGTGATCGTCAGCACTCACTGGATCAGTTCGCAGCCGAGTGTGGAGCGGTTGGGATGAGAATCAGCACCTCAAAATCTGAGGCCATGGTTCTCAGCAGGAAACCGGTGGATTGTCTACTCTGGGTAGGGAATGAGCCCTTACCTCAAGTAAAGGAGTTTAAGTACCTCGGGGTCTTGTTTGCGAGTGAGGGGACAATGGAGCGTGAGATTGGCCGTAGAATTGGAGCAGCGGGGGCGGTATTGCACTCGCTTTGCCGCACCGCTGTGACAAAAAGGGAGCTGAGCCGGAAGGCAAAGCTCTCGATCTACCGGTCAATCTTTGTTCCTACCCTCACCTATGGTCATGAAGGATGGGTCGTGACCGAAAAAACGAGATCGCGAGTACAAGCGGCCGAAATTGGTTTTCCTTAGAAAGGTGGCTTTGGTCTCCCTTAGAGATAGGGTGAGAAGCTCAGTCATCCGTGAGGAGCTCGGAGTAGAGCCGCTGCTCCTTTGCGTAGAAAGGAGCCAGTTAAGGTGGCTCGGGCATCTGGTAAGGATGCCCCCTGGGCGCCTCCCCTGGGAGGTGTTCCAGGCACGTCCAGCTGGGAAGAGACCTCGGGGTAGACCCAGGACTAGGTGGAGAGATTATATCTCCACACTGGCCTGGGAACGCCTCGGGATCCCCCAGTCAGACCTGGTTAATGTGGCCCGGGAAAGGGAAGTTTGGGGCCCCCTACTGAAGCTGCTGCCCCCGCAACCCGACCACGGATAAGCGGTTGAAGATGAAGATGAGATTCATTGATAAGCAAATATTAGAAAGAGGTGTCAAGGTTTTGCTTAAATACTCACATAATTCAGACACTTTAACAGCGTCCATGTTTCTTTGACATTCCGACTTCAAAGCACAACAACGGAAAAACAACTTCCCAACTCGGGAAATGGAACCGTACGCGGAGCATGTGAATGCACAATTTATCTTGAATGCAACCTATAGTGTTTTCATAACGCCTCCTGAATGCCCACTTATTTCAAACTGCACACCACCAGCTCGTTGCACAGGTTTTGTGAGCCTCAAAGCACAAGCTGAGATATCAATACTGACTCTATACTCTCAGACTTTAGAAATCTGCCTCTAGAGCCACAGATGGCATTATAAAACTGTGTCCAGAGGAAGAGTGGGACTCCCTGTGACTATTTAACTGATTTTCGACGAATAAAAGTCGAATAAAAACATATTTTTTTGTGATTACTTAAACGTTTTCTTTTTAGAAATTTCCATCCAAATCAAATTAAAAGTACGCAATCAGGGCGTTCTTACAAAAAAAACCATCCACCAAATGACACTGACAGTATGACTCATTGTTCCCGTATTTCTGAGGCTGACCTTTCCATCCGCCATGTGTTGAAACTGAGGACTTTATAATTAGTTCATTAGTGGAGAGACCTTGAAGCTCTGTGCCATGATCAATAATCGTGATAGACCAGTGTGATTGGTATCAGATCACAGATAATTGTTCTTACAGGGAGGCACTGACTAAAAGCTGACAGCATTTCCATCCTCGAGTAATTGGATAGGCTGTGATTACTTCCCCAGCCAGAGAGTCCGGTCCAAATTGCCCACCCTGCCATGATGCTGGCACATGGCACGGACTCTCCTCGGCGGTTTGACCTCCTATCCCAGTGCCCTGAGTGGGGCCTTTCGCAGCTCTGCATTAGATTTCATAGAATCAGACACGGAGTATTTTTTGGCCATTCAGCACTTTGCACACTCAATTGAAATGCCTGGGTAAAGTAAGCACAGATCCCACGTGTGGCCCATCCACACATCAAACCACACCATTACTCTTACAACCCCACATGCCAGCAGAACTGGCCACAATGGCTTCTTTGCCTTAGCTTACTCCGGCGGAGGCAGCCAAACACACGAGGGTGATGTGAGAAACATGGTGTGCACGCAGGGAACCCACTACATGCAGGATTACAGGAGACATAAATCAAGTTAGGGTGTAGTGAATAAAAGCATCTTTCTCTGGCACCTTTCAGACTCACAGGGCTCTCGTTCTTTGGGGGGGGGGGGGGGGGGGGGGGGGTTTCAGCTCTGGTGAGCCATATTACCTATGGCTGATATAACAACAGGGGTCTGGCAGTTTCACAGCTATCGAAAAAAAATGACTTGCTGCTGAAATTGTCACACACCATGTCCAGAAATGGTTCTTCTCCTTTTTTAGACAAATACCACGATGAGGTTTCAAGCAGCTGGGATCAATGCTATCTCTAATGTCCCTATGATAAATTGAAACCATTTGACATTGTGACTGGTCCGTTTATCTTCATACCTTTTGTTATTGTGCAGCAGTCCTCAGCTGGAAAGATTATTTCAGTAAAAAAAAATAGCTGACCTCAAAAAACTGTGCAGTACCTTTCAGACTGGATGCCATTTTTCAGGACCCCAACGTAGCTCTTTCTCTTGTCCAACGGCAGAACATCAACAAAACCTCCGTCTGCGCTGATTACCCCTGCGTGGATGGCTGCTTTACAAATACTGGAGCTCTGTGAAGAGAAAGTGCGACAAACGAGAAAACTAATTTATCACTACATGAATACCCTTGTGATGCCTTTCACAAATACAGTGCGAAATCTATTGCGGCACTTCACATACACACACACACACACGCACACACGTTAGACACTGAAGCATTCGATTCACAATCTGAGCCATAAGTCTGGCTCTTATCACCGGTCTGGAGCGACATCATTCTTTTCACAGATCACACTTTCCGTACGCCCCTTCAACATTTCTAAACAATACTTACTAACTAGTATTCAGCTTCTGCGCTAACGTAGAAACACGATTCGACAAAACACGAGACTGCAAAACTTTCTTGGGGCACATTTGCTTCTCCTAACTCTGAGTGACAGGCACTTAGTTTGAGATAACATGTGAGTAAGGCTCTGAATGGTCAAGTTGCTGTAAGACATAACACATCCCTGGCAGCCTCTGGTCCTTAGTCCTATTCTCCATGACCCAAATTCAGATGGTGATTCAGTGGCTTTCCATAGCTACCGCGCATCACAAAGCCCTAACCATGATACAGAGCCACATAACCTTCCCTTTCTGTCTGAACTAATACACCATAACTGCATCCTTTGAAAAATAGCACCGACCTGGACGCCCTGGTGTGATTCATGGCAAACTTCTTCATTTAGAACGCAAACATGGAAAACTTGAATTGCTTACATCTGTGTAGATGTTGTTCCCAATAACAGGCGACCAATAAGAAGGCTGAGTCTTGCAGTCGGTTGGACAGAAAATTCTGGGGAAGAAATTGGACGTCGGCGTGAAAATTGAAGCAAAACTGAGGAACATATTAATAGGAATTAATTTCAAGCCGTGGTAAATGATAAGATGTGAGAAGGTACCTCGGGCAGTGTGAGTCGGGATTTTTGAAGGGGCAGATTTCAGCCACTGTGGTGTAGCAGTCAGCATTCATTTCTGTCACGGAGAAAGAACAAAAAAAAACTCTTAACTTACGTAATATGTGTTGTGTTGCTGTGTGAGTTTTCGTAGAATCATGACTCAAATCATTTCCCAAAAAAGATTTCATCACCTACCTTCCACTTTGGTCATCACGAAGGCAATGCCGGGGTTATATTTACTGTAAAAGACGTTGTTTCAGAATTATAATAATAATAAATTGTGATTCAGAGAAATCCATTACTGCAACACGAGGTGAGTCAAAGAAGCAGGGTTGTGTGTTTCCCAAGTGCTGCATCAGCAGAAACATGTACCTGAGAGACTCGATGCCGTTCTTTGTGGCTCGAACAAAAAAAGGTAACTTGTCCTTTCTTGTGACATCGACAAGTCCTCCGCTGTTGTCAATTGCACCAAAATGAATAGCAGCTCGGCAAATACTTGATTTCTGAAACAAGTGAACAAATATACATTTACAAATATCCATCTACGAAACACACACTATAAAGGATGTATGGTGTTTGTTGTTTTTACGCTGGACAGACTCACCACATCGTAGAAGAGAGTTCCCCAGACTTTCCCTTTCTTATTCATGCAGTTAGCTGGACAATGATATCTGTGAAGTCGGAGACAAGAGTGAGCTGACACTGGAGAGAAAATGAATGAATAGTCATACAGTAGGTATAGTATGTCCAAAAGTCCCTTTGCAGTAAATGAACCTGACCTGTTGCAGGTTGCTCCTCTGCACTTATCTCGCAGTCTGGTCTCGCACTTAATGCTTTGAGCTGCAAGAAACAAAAGACGGAAAATAAATAAGCGACGCAGACAGAAATAGATGTTTGGGGTCATTTAGAATAATCCCTGTAGATACCTAAGTAGGTGCTGCTGGGAGTCTTCGAAGATGGCGTCCTTGGTGTGGTGGGTTTAGGAGTGGAGGGCTTGGACACCGGTTTCCTGGGAGCAGAGGGTTTAGGTTTGGGGGCAGGTTTAGTCGTGGTCCGAGGCGGCAGCGGAACCTGAGGCTTCTCCACCTCGTTCATGTCCTCTGTCTCTGAGCGCTGGGAGTCTACAGATGGATAAACAGATTCACGGGCTCAGGTTGATAGTACATTCCATTTTAAAATGTTTGTATAAAAAAAACAAAAACATGTCGATTTTCTCACCTTTGTAGCACTGGTTATTCCGACATCCCCCTCCATAGCTGGGAGGGCACTGGGAACAAGGGCGGCCATGCTGGTATGGTGCCTCTCCAATCCAGTTGCCCCTGCAGACGTAATGCACAATGGACAGCTTGACTAAAATGGAAATGAATCATCAGTCAGGCATCACCGGGCTCATGGCCTTGTAATTACTTCAGCGCTCTTTGCTCCCAACAGACATTAGTCCCACACTCCTCCACGGCTCTCAGGCAGTTACATCCTGTGGGCTGTCTGGAAAACAAACGTCTGCTTTGCTCTTCTGTTCCTTTCCCTGTGCTTTATTATTATTTTTTCTATTCTAAACTCTTGAGAAATTTTAATGGCACAATGTCATACAAACCTTTTCGAACAATTAGTGCATCTGTAAGGGGGCATGCAATTTAGGAGAATGCAAACAAAAGTCCGGAGAGCAGAGTCGCTACCGAACAGTGGAACACGGAGGAAAACTGATCTTACTTTGGGGAATAGTTGCACACCAGGTAAACGGCGTTCTCCCATGTTTGTCCCCACACGTTCATCCTTGGACACGTGTGCACAGCACAGCCCACCCGGCTAGTGGTTGCCCAGACCAGCTGTAAAAAGGGAAATAAAAGAATGGCCAAAGGTAGCACAAACAATTACTCAATGTATCGACACATAGCAAAGTAAACTACGGAGCTCATAGCCTGGATGTCCTGCTGCACGTTCCACACAGCCCAGGGTCCAATTGGTTATTCCAAAGGAAGAAACTAGATTGGCAGTCATGATTAATGGCACCCCTGGGACATCCAGGAGTGCCTGGTCTGTTATTCTGCCCCAGTCAGATGCACATCATTTGTAAACCCAGTTTGCCCTCTGTGATACAATTATCATCATTCAGTTAAAAGTGGGAAGACTCTGAAGAAACAGAGGTCAGCGCAGGCCCCAAAAACAGACCAAGGTGAAATAAAACACCTTATTAAACGGAAAGCTGCTGCGGTGGTGTTACAGATGAATGATGTGCCATTTGACCGGGAATACAACACAGCATGTTCCATAACTCCTCCTCACTTTCCTCCCGAACTCTCAAACATGTGCACTCTCCCTCCTCAGGAATGTTCATCTTTTTCCTGCTACAGTTATAGGCCACTGGAAGCTGTGAGTCAGCACATTGACTGCCGATGTGTGCTGAGCGCTGGTAGTTCCGTACGATATCTCGGTCTCTAGACCCAGAGGGTCTTACAGATTCTCTGCAGTGGTAGTAGCTGCCAGGACCGCAGCTAAATCAGCACTTCCACAAAATAAAATACAGGGACAAGGTGATGATGCTCATGTTTGGCACCGTCCCTTCTCCGCAGCATCCTCAGAAGAATCCAGGTCAAGCAGTCCGGGATGTCTGGTGTGTCTGGAAATGACTACCAGATGGCCGTGATCAGGTTTCAGGGTGAAGGCAGAGGGAGGAGTCTGGATGCTTCTATTAACTCATCCCAGCAGCTACAAAGTAAAGTCTAGGGGGGAGAGCAGCCAGCTCACCCACTGCTATTTACTTTTCATTGATTTCTTCATTCTCTCATCCAATCTTCAACTCCTCTTTCTAGCCCCACACTCCACCTTCACATTACTCACATCAGATTTTCTTTAGAACCTCTGACATGCTTATGTTTACAGTCTAAAATGAACTATACATTAACCTGTCGTTCCTCCACCTCAGTCCTTCCACAACTCTTACCATAAATACTGTGAATGAAATATCATACTGGGTGCACACCACTCGTTGTAGTCTAGTATTGCCTAGCAACACCTGTTGGGCAACATGTGTTCATATCACACATGAGGGGAGGCAGATGTTTTCAAAAATATACCAGGAATTGCAGTAAATGGTTTATATATATATGTATATAATATAATTCAAAAAGAGAAAGTCAAAATCCACACAGCAGAAACTGAGATAATGTCTTTTTTACTCCCTGCATTCTTCTTCCTTTTTCAAAAGCTGACACCTACACCCACAATGCAACTCCACCACTAAAACATCGGTCGGAGATTATGGACTATTATGTCAGGCAATTTACCAGATTTACTGCAGCTTCCTGTGTAGTTTCTGAAGTGTAGTATCACCTTTCTGTTTCTAAGTTTCTCCTGAACCTTTATTGTTTGTTGTTCTGAGCTGTCTCACCTGGGTGTAGTGGGTGCACATGGGCCCGGAGCAGCGCTCTGGACACCAGGGATTGCACTCGTGGGGGTAGGGATAAGTGTAGTCTTTCACCTCATCGTACCAGGCCTGGACGTGGAAGGCGGGAGGCCGGTACCTGCAGAGTCCATGCACAGACGCACACAGACAGACAAACAGTAGGCTCAGTCACAGGCCATCCAGGTACCAGGGGCAAAAGGGGGCATATCTGAGGGGGCTGCCAGGTGCTTTGGCTTGACTTGAGAAACACTGCGTGAACCTCCCTGCCCCCCGTCCCCGTCCCCGTCCCCCGTCCCTTCAGGCCTCAAGAGATGAGTCTCGGTTTGACCTGGCACACAGACCTGCAGTCTGTCAAGCTCCATAACAGGGGAAATCAAATTAGGTTTGACAAAAAAGGAAAGAAAAGAATCAAAGCAAATCTAAACATGGCCCCACACCCTAACAAATCAGTTCTACCTCCTATTATAAACATCTCTTTTTACGGTATTGAAAAGTGCTGAGCTCACAAATGGAGAGTAGAGGGGGAGTGAAAAAAAGTTCTGTTGGCACAGGAAGAAACGAAGGGGATAGAGAGGGAGGAGAGAGGCTGTGAGAATGAGAGCAGATTCCTGGAAAGGCACCTGCTGCGATAGATATACACTATCATACACAGAGGCTCAGTGTGTCTAATGTACTGGGACGCACACACACACAAACATTAACCTTAATATTCCAGCACTGAGCAGCACTACTGCTTCACATGGATGTTTTCAGTTTGAACTCTTTTGGAGTGAGAGTTGTTGTATTTCCTATTTCAAGTGGACACGCATTACTTTTACAGTTCAGAAAATACTTACAGTAAAAAGTACAAGTAAAAAGAAATGACCTGTTGTTTGAGCAAAATGGCTACCACAAGTTTCCATTGCCAGGTCAGATGTGGAGTTTTATTAAATTAAGTCTGCAATAATATTGTTTTGTTTTTTACTGATTTGAATCAAAACTTTTCCAATTTCATAAAACATTTTTATTGAGATAAAGTTTCTGCTCATGTTCAGACAACATTTTACATTCGAGAACTTTACCACATTTTAACAAGTGACTATTTTTAACGAGTTTTTCGATATAACTCATGGATTTAGAAATATTAGTTCACAGTTTACTGATTTGCTTTAAATTAGTTATTAGAACAACTTTTGCCAGGTTTTGAACGAGGCTAAGAGTCAAGAGACGTGCTAGGGGTTTTGTAAGTGGTTGACTGATGACCAAAGCTTCAATCACTAGAAATATGCCACTATAAAACCCCTTGACTGATCTGGACCAGAATATATTCATCCACAAACTCTTTAAGCGTTTATTAATAGTCCTACATTTACGTATTTCATTGTATATCATATAAACTGGGGTCAACTGTATCAACATGTAGGCTTATGTATGTTACTCCATCTCACCGGCCCATATGAACACCCAGGTTTTGTCCGATAGACATCAGCAGGTCATGAGGTCCATGGTCCCACTGACACTCCTCGGCCCAGTGGGTGGCAGAGCGCTCCAACTCATCATCCCAAACCTGCACATAGTGAGCGAAACACATTTTTCAAAAAGAAATTCCTTTTTTTGGACCAACGCTGCAGACTCGGCAACATTCACCTGCTGCACCCACTACAAAGGGGAGCAGTATATAATCCACATCTTGCTCTGACTCAGGAGATACACCTAACCACAACCTGCTCAAGGCCTCTGCCCCTGCACTTCCTTCCTTCCTTCCTTCCTTCCTTCCTTCCTTCCTTCCTTCCTTCCCAGCGGGCTGAAACTGAGCCCAGCACAAGTACAACATTAACCTTAGACAGTGTCATTTGAGTGGAGCGGCTGGCGCCTGGCCCTGGTCCACTACAAATCTCCAGCAATCACAGCTGAATTATCCACATTTCCTGAGTGGGCTTCTTTACGGCGGTTGGCGGAAAGCGGAGAAGACACCTGACTCCCACCAGGGAGGGGGCGCTATGAATGGAAGGAGGACCGCGTACAGCACAGCCCCTGAAAGCACATCTCCTCAGTAAATTTCCAGCCTTTTGGTGGTCGCTTAAACATGCACACACAGACATCGCTGTAACCCCAAATACCCATACACAAACACAAACACACACACACACACACACACACACACACACACACACACACACACACACACACACACACCCACACACACACACACGCCGCTTGCAGGTAGAACAGACTCAGCATTATTATCCTCCTTGTTAAAGGGCAGCGCAGCAGACTGGCAATAGTTTCACCATCGTGACTGAATATTTCCAGCAGAGAGAAAAGGTTGTTTTTATTACAGCAACACCCCTTTTTTCTAGGCGGAATAAAACATCAAACCCTAATTACCGGACTCATTTCAATGTTGCTGACACGTTGAAACTAAGTTCCTTTGTGAAGTAAAGCCAAAACATGTGAGTTAAAAACTTTGAATCACCTTTGTGGATTAAGAACGATAGTGAAATAGGTGATTGGGGGGTAATTGGGCATGTCTCACCATGTACTCCATGTTGGAGGCAGTGGGGTAGACGCCCGCCCTCAGATTGTTGTGCAGCTGGATGATCTCCTCACGGTCGGACCAGCGGACGGCTCGTCGGCTCCTGTTGCCGGCCGCGTTGCCGATGCTGTTCCGGTCCGCCTGCTCCTCGTAACGGCTCAGCAGCTGCCTCAGCTCCTTGGAGTCGGGCAGGAAGAGGGAAGCCGAGTCCCCGATGCAGAACAGCAAGAGGGACAGGACAGGAAGCCAGGCCACGGCGGTGCAGGTCATTTTTTACACTTCAGCTGTCTGGGTTGAACCTTCAGGCTGCTGCAGACAGGGGATTTTGTGTGTGAACGCCGCTCCTCAAATCCTAGACACAACCTGCTGGGAGGAAACGTTTAATGAGTCTTTCCCCACTGTGAGTCAACAAAGTAGAGCACACATTACAAAATACAGATGCCCCTACTAATGCATGAGACTCTGCAAGTCATCATTTAATGCACACGCACACACATGCACACACAGATTGGTGCAGGTTTCAAGCATGTAGGAGTAAGTTCAAAACACCGCCTGGCAACAATTTTAATTCCTTTCACTTGCCTGTCGGTTGTTTCTCTGAAGAGTCCGGGATAAAATATTGATATAGAAATCTGCAGCTCTTCATACTGCCCCCCGGTATTATGATATAACCAGTGCTGACACAGAGTCTCTTGTGAAGCTGAGTACAGCACAGTAAACCTCAGCTGGACTTTTTACTCTCAACTACTTTCTGTCAGCTCATTCTTTTCCAGGCTTCGGCTGCTGCATTAAAAAACTGTCACTAGTTTGTTTGGTACACACAATCCAACGCAACTAAATCCTGCAGTAAGTTCTAACAATGCCGCCTTGTTTGAGGCTCCACAGGTGGTGTTGTATTGAAATGCATTATACTGAAAGATGCTTCTAATATTCTAAGCGAGTGGGGTTGGACAAAACATTTGAAACCCATATGCAAACTCCTCTCACAGTAACCACTGTCTCACTGTACGACCAAAGACTTTAACTAACTCCTCTGTGATACACTGTGAACAAGTCTTGGAGAGGTCTTGTATATAGTTACATAACATTGTACAGGTTTACTGAATAAACTAGTGAGTGTATATTGACGGTATATAATCAAATAAAGCTCTTTTTTTGTTATCTACATCTAGGAAACATGCTCTCCTCTATCTCTGCAAAGACGCAAAGATGATTGTGTCATACTGTGCATCACAGAACAGTCTGCGCCGTGATACCGACATCATCGTGTGCATCATATCGTGACATTATGATGTTATCATTCTATTAGTGACTCAAGGATTAAAACCCCCCATTTAGTCATTGACTTATTTTGAAATGCTTCAATTACTTTCTCATAAACACAAAAAAATATCTGAACTGTACCACAACTGAGCGACAAGTTGACTACTACGTCCCAAAGAGGAACTCACACGGGAGGAATTTCAGCAACCAGTCATACTTTATTTAACCCATTTCTAACCATTATTGATATAGCTTCAATAAAACCTGTTATACGGAGCAATTTAAAATTCATCATCAAATAAAACACTCACTTTTCTTGAGACCTGTTGCCTCATAATCACATAAAGTACACGGAAAAGGAATATCAACCTCCTCATTCTTATCTCCTGACGAGTTTCCAAGCCGAGCAGCCGGTTGGGACACGGAGTTCAGGTTGACAAACTTTCTCCCTGCTGAACCTTCCTGAGAGTAAAACACTGTCTTCTTGACTCATCCAGGGGTAATACTCGGTAACTGACCCCCCCCCCCCCCCCCCCCCCCCCCCCATCTGACCTCCAAAGGAAGGCAACAAGCCAGAGGGAACACACCCAAGATTAAAGCTGAAGCAGACATCACAAAGTCACAGCCTCTTATAAAGAGAGAGAGTGGAGCAGTCTGTCAATGTGATCCTAGGAGAAAGAAAGAAAAGAAAAAGAAGGAACCAAGCTCCAGCATGCACTGGTTACTGTTATCCTTGAATCCCTCCACCTCTCCTCCTCTGGTTGCAAAGACAGCTTGAGGTCTGGCACCAGCTCTGTGTCTACATGCTGTGCCAGCCCTGGGCGCTGCGAGCCAGTGGGCAGCCCGTACACCACACCCTTCTTCTTCTTCTCCCCCCCCCCCCACCCCTTTTCACACTGAACCTCCAGCAGCTTCTGTGTCTGGGCCCTTCTCACGGCTCTCATGAATTTTATACCCGAGTGACAGACGGAGCAGAAGAGCTGGGCACACGTGCGTATCCCCACCGTGTCTATGGAAACCGAGTTCGTCTCTGATGGGAAGAGGGGCTGACCTCGTCTCCACCCCGCCACGAGGCCGTGTGTCAACACAACCCATGACACAGAAGAGATTGTCCGATAAGCCCCTTCGAGGAGGTTTGGTTACAGTCTGTTTGTGTGTTTGTTAGCAGGATTACTAGAAAAAGTCAGGGAGGGATTTGCATGAACAGTATCAAAGATAGGTCTCTGCCATGGTAACAGGATGATCTGGAACCAGTGTTCTTTACCATTACGAGACAGGAGTCACATCATGACATTTAAAAAAAAAAAAATGCAGTTCAGCTGGAGATGGGAATGTAACTTTTTGGGTGAATCGGCATATAGGTGAGAGTGTGCTCAGCCTCGGCTCGGTGGAGGTTTGCACTCTCCGAGTGCTCTTGTTTAAATATGATTTCGGAAATGCATGATCACTTTCTCATCTCAAAGAGCCCTTTAATGATTCATATTTGGCCTTTTTTGTTCCGAGCCTCCAGTGATTCGCACCCGGAACCATCAATTTCACGTTTTCTTGCTGAAGTGTGACTTTTTATTGTAGTGATAATTTAAAAATAAAGGCATTAATTTTCCAAGTGCTTTTTCTACTTTGCTAATAAGCTTTCTGTCTGTCCACATGGTATTTTCCCCAATGCCATTTCCTCAGTCGACAGGCAAGAACACAATGAATGGCAGTGTCTTTTACAGTGGCATGGTTCGTAACCCACAACTGAAATATCACTATGTTGTGATGTGCCATTTCACATTCACCTTGTGGAAATGGTGGTGTGCGTTATAAGATAATAACAAAAAAAAGTCAGTCTCACCAAAAAGCCCGGATGAACCAAAGTCTACCTGAAAGCTGCAGTGCAACAAGTTGCGAATAGACGTGTTTGGAAAGGTTCAAGACTGCTCACCTCGATCCTCCTGAGTGTCCGGAGGAGACGGCGCGACGCTTATTCCCTAGTGAGAGAACTCGGGCTGCAGCTCGTTGGCGGTGTTCCTGGGGCACATCGGAGCTGTGTGGCTCCTGTGCAGCTCCCAGAGCCTTATATAGAGAAGGAGACCCCTTCATGAGCAGAGGGGAAAAAGTGACTTGTCTCTCCTCACTCCCACTCGCGCCAGCCTCCCTGCAGCAGGCTGCGTTCTTGGCACGCGGCGCGCATGTGTGCGCGCGCACGCTGACGCGCGGCCGAGTGTCGGGGAGGAGGGAAAACTGCAATTATTGTAAATCAGCGGACTGTCACACGAGTCGGCTGCAGGCAGCGAGATCCCGTGTGTGTGTGAATCACCTTTGGTTGACAGTTATTATCCAGACATGCATCTTCACAACCGGCGACAAGCTACACAAGGGAGAAGAGGGAGAGGCGCACGTGGCAGAACTGTACTCCGGCCTCCATGCCCATCATCACATGTCAAAAGTTCAAACATCATATCAAAGGTTTCATCAGTAAAAACACAAAAAGGGGGAAGAGCACCATGGCAACAAGGTGAACAAGGATCTGCTGCTCCTCAACAGGCTCCATCATCATCTTCACCATCATGTGTCCGGCCCCGTCTCTTCGCTGAGGCAGACGACCAGCGGGGCTGTGACCCACATAGTTCACATTTTATTCCGTCACGAGCTGGATTTCAGACATTTACAAGGACACGGTCACTCGGCAGGAATGCCAGCAGCAGGACCGAAGCCTCAGACGGCTCCTCCTCCGCCTCCTCCTCATCCCACAAGGCCTCCGTCGGTTTGTGCTTTGCACTCAGTCAAAATAGATGTTTAACAGGAAGTCTGGCCCATCATGCATCGGCTCTCTTTTCTCAACTGTCCCGCAGAGATGCTGCGGAGGATGGCTGCGGTCCACAGCGAGATGTTCACAGGAAAATAACATTTCTACAGCCATAAGAAGAACAGAAAACCTGCAGGGTCAAGCTCACAGGCGTGACCTCACATGCTCCAGGGCAAGGCACTAAGAAATACTTTATATTCCTGTCTTGGCTTTGTAATGTATAGTTTTTTTAGGATTTCAGACAATTCTTTGATAAAGTTCCTGGAATTGGCAGGATTGTGACGTACACAATCTGGGAATGATATGTAGATCCTTCCAGATGTCTAATGCAGACCATGGGTTTGTTTTTTTTCTCTTCCAACAATACGGGACCATTATTTTGCAAGCGTGTTTTCTCCTTCAGGAATGACACTTAGCATCGACATTGAAGCCATTACATTCAGCAATTGCAGTGCAACCAGATCCATGGTCGACTTAGATTTGGCCGCAGCTTCCTTTACAAATCCATGAACCAAAACATACAGTATTCGAAATGTATTCGCATGCAGACAATATCCATATTAACTTGTACATCAAGTTCCATATAGCTCCGTCCACGAGTTATAGTCTACTGTAGCCGTGTAGGGATGAAGTGCGAATTATGTGATTAAAGCATTTATTATAACTTAGCTCCTCAGCCAAAGTTCTGTCTCTGTGCATTTACACGCACCTCAGCTTCGTCCTGGGTTTGATCACATTCAAGATGTGAGGTTTACACGAGGAACCTGATCATTCTACTTCCTGTAAACATGATCGGTACGGTCCTACAGCCTTTGATCTGCACTCACTGAATTATCTCCGCCACTGACGGATGAACACATTTCTGTCTGAAGAGGGAAAATCCAACGCCTGCTCTGTGTTACTGTAGTCAGATTCATTCTTTCGTTTTACTGATCAACTTGCCAACTTGAGTTATTGACACTCACAATGTGTTTCTATTGAAGAGCTCCATCCAACACATCCAGGTTCCTGAAACAACGTGCACATGCACAGATCAAACCCAGTCATGAAACTTTGTGACACTCACTTTGAAGTGAGAAGGCACTGGTTCATTGCAGAGGTAAAAAAAAAAAGTTAAGTTAGAGCTCCGGGATGTTATTTCTTAACTATAAAGCCGAACTTGAGACAATATCTTCTTCGTTGGTTGAGCATGTATGGTGTGTGTTGCCTTGATATACTTTTTTTGCCAATTAGATTTGTTCTGAGAAACAGTTTTTACATCTTCACCTGTTTCCTACTTTGAAAAACAATAGCAGCAGTCTGCAATGTGATGATTTCCTGCTGCTGAGTGGTCCCTTGAGACAAACATTAGTAATCATCACGTGTCTCAGATACGACGACTGGATTGAAAACATCCAAGAGACGAGGGGGTTTTCTTCTCAGCAGTGCTGTTCGTCACTCTGCTGCATCAGTCCAGAACTCACAGCCACCGGCCAAGTGCAAACTGGAACCGTACAACTCTGCGTCAGTGTCAGCTGACAGCACAGGGATTACACAATTCAAACATCTTCTCCTTGTTCACTTTGTGACATTATATAATCTTAAACAGGTGGAACCCTAGTTTTTCTTTTTTTTGAGGGCGCACGCACGCACGCACGCACGCACGCACGCACGCACGCACGCACGCACGCACGCACGCACGCACGCACGCACGCACGCACGCAGACTCCTCTTTGCACACAAAACCTGAGGGCCGGTCTATTTGGACAGGGGCTCGTGGGTTTGCTCACAGCTCTGGTTGCCACGTTTACTTTCCTTAGAAACTGTCGAGCGCCGGTGAATCTCTAAACAAAACACAAAAAGTGAGACACAGGAGGAAAACTTGGGGAGACTGAATGAAGAGACCATATGGTGCACAAGGCTGAGTGTAAAAACAAACCAGTGGGCGGATGGTGATGGGAATAGGAAATGCAAAAAAAATTAAATAATAAATCAATCATGCAAGCATAAAAAGGTGACGGTCGACCAAATATAAATATAAAATACCAGAACACTGTACTGTATTGTTATGCGTTTGTTCTTTATAGGCACCAACTGAGGACATGCCGTTCACTCCTATCAGGTCACTGTGGACGTCAGAATCTGAGCAGACTCCATCTGCAATTGCTTCTCATTCTCTGAGGGGGTTTTCCTACATCGCCTTCGTGTTTGCTGGTAAACAGTCAGAACACTTGTATGGGCCCCGAATGGAATGATTCCAACCCACCACAGACATCAACAAAGGAAGTCAGCTGCAGAAGTCGTGTAACTGTAACTTTAAAACGTTTTGAAACTGCAACAGGTGGTATAGCATCACATTTCACAGGCAGTTAAAAAAAAAAACTTAGATAAATGTGCAAGTTGTAGAAGACTCATGCATGCTCCATAGATAAGTCGCACTTATAGTTACAAAAAACTATAAAACGGTGTCAAGAGGAAAAATAATTTCATCTTTCACATCGCTGCCTATCTTACAAATGGGGGGGGGGGGGGATTCAGATTAAAATCATTAAAACCTCTCGTGCCTTTTCTCTACCCCCCCTGTAATTCACCGTTCATCTGTTAATACATTTTCTCCCCACTAAGAATGGCACAAGGAGACGCTTGTGAGTATAGGTGGTCGGTCAGTGGGAGCTCAAACATGTCATTTTCTCTGTGGGCTGTGGGCCTGTAAAGAAAATAAAAAAAAAAATCGTTGCCTGCTGACATTAACAGGGAAAACACCATGTTTGATTGTAAGTTTGAGAGCAAAGCCACAATACCAATGGACGGCAGAGCTATAGTAAAGACGGAATAAATAGTATGAAATACTAAAAGGGCAGAAAACCCTTACATAGCACATTTTTCAATGAAGGGTTTTGCTCACCATTTAAACAAACAGCTAGGGCCCTAAAGAGAGCACTGTGGGCACGGAGGCAGCCGGTTGGACCACAGGAGGGGGGATGAGACATACTACACATAGCATATATCGACATGCAGGAACAAGAGAGCAATCAACAGTGTGCGGTAACACCAAGACTCTATGGATTGTTATGTTTTGGTTTATTGTGCACATTGTTCTGTAGGCCAGTCCTCAAGTCTCGAGGCTGCAGATGTTTTCAGTATTTACTATATTATGAGAAAGCCAAGCAGTCTCCCCACTACACCTCACCAGCAATCCGCTTTTTTGCACAATCTTTTTATTTGAACAATAAACAAAATATAATGCTGGAGGCTTAAAATTAAAAAGACAGAAGAGATTGTTTTTAGGTCAATATCCCGACAGACGACAGTGTTAAGGAGCGACATACGGAGAAGAGACATTTTTTTTAAACATTTCACCAGCACATTTTCCTGACCAGCCACGAGACGCTGGGATTTAACTGTACAACAGAAAGCCCAAGGTGTCCATTTCTAAATCTCAGCATCCACATATTCTTAAAAAAAAAAAAAAAAAAGGGGGGGGGGGGGGGGGGAATGTGCAAATCAACACATTTTGACCAGAAATTACTACAAAGCCGGCAGCACAAATGAACCATCATGTAGGTTCTCAGATGTATGGACTGTGTGAACGGCCTGTGTGAAATGAGTTGTGATCTGTGACGTGACATGGGACGTCGGATGGAGGAAGGCAAAATAAAGTTGAATGCAAATTGAAGGCAGCGGGGCCTGAAAGGTTTTCCTTTGGTTTTCCACGGAAAAGGTGTCGGATTTTGAAAAACAATTAAGAGAAGAAAAAGTAAATATGCTCCCACACAATGTTATCTCACACAATAGGTGAAAATAATTTTAATCTACCGTTTCATTTAAAAAGTCTTGATTAGTCTTAAATTTTATTTCAAATGCAAAGACACAACCTCGTCAGTCTCAATTTACAACCAAGGATGAGGCATTAAATTCAAATGCTGATTAAATTGGTTTTAAACTTAAGTCCATGTGTTGTTCTTGAATACAGTATGGGATAGCCACCTTCTCACCTGTGTACCAAAAAAGTATTTTTCTGATTAAAGTCCAGGAACACACATGAAGTCATGTAGAAATACTCACATTTTGCAAAGTGTTAATACTGAGATTGTGGCACTGGTGGTTAGAATGAAATGGATCTTGAGCCAAAACTAAAAAAAAAAATTAAAAAAAATCATAAGAGAAAATGACAAAATGGAAATAAATATCAAGCAAAGAACTATATCAATTTTATTCATTGTTGTGCTGTGTAATTTCTTTTTCAAACACCAATTCAAATGCAAGCATATTTTTCTGAAGGGAGCAAGAGCAAGGGGACATCCAGTAAATGATCCAATGACACAAAAAAAGAAAGAAAATGACATCTTTTAGTAACTCAACAAAAAAAAAAATATCATTGCAATCAATGAAAGATCAAAAAAAAAAACTTCAACAAAAGCAAACACTATTTTCTTTTGTCCGCATGTCCGGGGTCTCAATGCAGAGAGTAGCACAGGTGAAGTCCCATTTCCCCTCACTGCTCAGTGTCCTTCGATGAGAAGGAAAGGCTGAGCCACAAAAGAGTCAAACATAGACGTGTCAGGTACATCCCCCCTGACTCTTCAGAGACGTTAGAGTCGCCGTTGCTGCCTGATTTGGGTTAAACTCGTACGCTGAGTGGAAAAAACATCACACAATGAACCTAAGGCAGCCCCCGCTTTCTGCTGAGTTGGGGACTCGAGGGGTGATGTGGCTCAAAACTACACTGATAAGTCACCTATACACAGGTGAAACCTTTAGACAAGACAAGACCAAAAAAAACCAACAACAAGACCCCCCCCCCAGAACAATTGATAGAGGAGGAAATGTACAAAGTAAACATGGGCAGGTTGTTGCAGTGGAATCTGTCGTGATTGGTTGCCATCTCTCCAGTGCAGGAGCTGAGTTGAAAAACCAGTGCAGTCTTTTAGGACCCAACAAGTTTTCAGTCAGCTGGATATTTCATTTTTAGTTTAAGTTTTTTTTGTGTATAGGTTTTGTATTTTTTTAAACATTTTAATCTAAATATTTGCAAAATATGCATTTTCCTGTCATATCATAATCAATCAGTTTATACTTTGTGCACAGAAGCTTATTTGTTATTAAATTCTAAAGCGCATTAATATTTTTTAGATAGTCTTTCTAAATCTAAACCCAGATACCATAACAAGGAGCTCTCAAACAAGGAAGCTTTTAATTTCCCATTCTGTGTACCACCTATCGTTTCCCCCCGTTTGATGGCTCAAGTACCGAGATTTAAAAGCATTGTAAAAGTGAGGAGATGGAGGACTTGTTGGTGTCGGTGGCAGCGGAGAGGAAAGTCTGGCCATGGAGAGACAGACTCATGATAATGCTGGTGCCGGGCCTTTTCAATGCACTAAAGCAAATTCGAATAGGCTTTTAAACTAGCCGCAAATTCTGTAGGCCAACGGTTCTCCTTTACGAAAAGGCAAACACTGATGTTTTCTAGGTCATTTCCTTCGAAAAAAAGGAAAATAAAAATAAAATAAAAGGTAATTGAAACGAGCGTCATTATCCCCGCAGTCCACTTGGTAATGAGTTCTTCCTGTGTGAGCGAGTCCACTGTTTGCTATCTGAGCCGAGCTGTGGGCTCAAGTCGGGCGAGTCTCAGGTCCTAACATGTGACCTCAGCCCGACCTCTGTCTAGTCAACAGTCCTTCCTTGCTGCTTTAGAAGTCAAACAAAAAGAAAACTAAACAAAACACAGCAGTGGTGCACAGAGAAGAGAGAAGCAGTCACAGGAAAAAATCTTTGTGAATGCAGCTTGTTTCTCTTCTTCTGAAAAAGAAAAAGGAGACAAGGAGAAGGGTGCTGGAAAAGCTGGTTCTCAGGGAAGCAGGGACAGGAGGGAAGAAGAGGGAAATCTTGCAAGAGAACAAGTTGGGCAGTGTTCCTGTTCATCAGTTTGGTGTGCGTGTCGTGTCGATGTTCTGTACGGTCAACGAGTGCATTTTCAGCTTGTATGTTTTGTGTGTGTTTGTCAATATTCAGGAATTCTTGCATGTATTGTTGGGTGTGTGTATGCGTGTATTGTTGGGTGTATATATGCGTGTATTGTTGGGTGTGTGTATGCGCGTGTGTGTGTGTGTGTGTGTGTGTGTGTGTGTGTGTGTGTGTGTGTGTCTACAGTAGGTCGACACGGCGGTAGTACAGCAGGTAGGCGGTGCGCTCTGCGGTCTGCTTCACCACCTGGTACTGGTTGATGACCTTCACTGCCTGGTCGTCGATGCGCAGCCAGCCGTTAAGACCAATGTGGAAGACGTCAGTGGTGTAATGACCGCCTGTCGCACTGTTCCCGTGGTGATAGACAACTGGTTGAGTTGACAGGAAGAAAAAACAGTTACAGTATTTAGAAGTCATTACTCAACGCAAGTTGTAAATTGTCATTTTCACTGATCAGTTGTGCCTGAAGTCAGATCCACAGTGTTGGGCAATGTAACTAAAATAACCAATACTATAACTTGATAACATGATTCTATGAGCCCAATAAGATTTTAAAATGTGTTCTAAAATGCTTTTTGTTATAATGTCAAAATATTTCCTGATGTCGAAGAAAAGATGACCAGAAGTATTCAGATTTGAGACAGATGGGGTCGGCCATTCTTTAAGTACACTGCACCACATTTGCTATCTTGTTGGATGAAGGAGTAGACGCAGAAATTTAAAAATGTGACTTAGAAACACAAAGAAACCCAACCGTACCTGCAAAGAGCCGGTAAGTTCTTTGGCCTTTGACAACTTTGCTCCGCACTCCAGAGGACAAGATATCTGAAAGGAAATCCAGATTATTAGGCCGAAGTCCTTATAATAAACTTGAAATAAACTTGTGACCTTAATTCAATAGTGCTGTCATTACTGGGTCACGTCAACTTTATGAAAATATATAAAGAGGAGTTTCATTAGGGTGATCGCCTGCTCCACGGAGATCCACCGAGCGTGGGTCCATACCTTTGCTGATTTCCAGATCAACGGGGTAATCAATGTTCTTGGTGAGTTTCTGGCAGCCTCCGGTCTTTTCAAAAACAAATCTCTTGAGATGGAGAACCAGCACAGGGGGCAGTTCTTCCAGAGTGACCCTCCGACTGATCTCAATCTAAAAATGAGGACAAGTTTATTTGTAACTGTAGACCCAATAAAAATTGTTCTAGACAACGAGGAAAAGAACGAAACAAGGACAGGAGGTAACATTTCGTTGGGAATACAAGAGCTTGCTGAACCGATCAAAGCAATGACTCACTACGTCCTCTGGCTTTTTAAGTACAAAAGACAAGTGTCAGGTCTCAGATCAAATAATAAAGAGGAGAATGAAATACTAATGTCACCAAAATAAACACTTCAAAGATGCTCATTATACAGCTGCAGAGCAGATTGTCCCCTGCACCAGATGTTCCAGCTCAGTGTTCACTTGACTGCACCACTTCCACACAAGTACTTTCCACAGTCGTGACATCTTGTGCACTCAAGCACCAAAACATTTCTACGAAAATAAATCATATTGAAATATGTTTGAGCAATCTAATAATTTTCCCATTTTAAACAATTGAGAAGACAAAGTTAACCAATATCTGGTTTATGTTACGTTATTATTTTATAATGTGACTAGGGCTAGGTATCCTTAATGGTTTTTCAGTTACAAATAACCCGAAAACGGTACCGGTGCCTAAACAGTGCCATGACCCAAACTTGTATCTTTGAACCTAAAAAAAAGGTTGACGATGAGAACAGATTTTTTATAGCTAAGGCAAATTGGAACTTGAATTTGAACATTTTAATGTTAACAGTTTAGAATATATTTAAATAAACAAATAATTGCAAACCTTTAACAAAAAGATAAAACTTAAACCAACAACAATAATTTAGCTACTAGCTAACTGTAGGCTAATGAGGGTAAATCTTAATGTTGCCTGTAAGCAGCGGAACTATTTCAGTAAATAGCTCGGGCAGCGAAATGAGGCACAGAAATCTGTGTTGTGAGTCAGTGTGGTAAGGACCGGCTGTGAAGGAACGGGTGCCTAACTGGCACCGGATTCTAGTACCCAACCATAAGTGTGAATTTCGTCTTTTTGCATACCTCCTGCTTGGTTTTTGAAGTGTAGCCCTGGACCGACTCCCGTGCCACCAAGGTGTCTAGAGCCTCCTGCACAGTGCGGATCTTCTCTGACTGGATGTCTAGCTGCAGGGTGAAGAAAGGCTGCAGAGTTGCAGACTCTTTCGAGTTTTGTTGATACACCACCGATCTTACAAGGAAACAGAACAGCCAGTTAGAAATCACTCTATAACAGAGGCAGGCTCATGTTTAAACATTTCACTATCTGTGCCAATGAGATTTCAGCACAAACAATCTTTTTAACTATTATTGCACCAATTCCTCAGTACAAACCAACTACTATGACCGAGGTGCTAAGACATCCATGGGTTATAGACAAGCTCAGTGGGCGTACAGGCTTACCTCTGTAAACACAGCGCTGTATTCCATTTTCTCTCTGGTCACACCCATTTCTTACAAAAATAATCCTGTAAAACACTGTACAACCGGTGTATACCAGAATGGTACCAAACCAGAACCCCCCGGAGCATATTATTTAGTCAAAGTACAGCCGTACATGTTCTTGACTTTCCAATTTGTCTGAAAGCTAAGGCCTTTGTTTGTGGCTGGTTGCCCCACGTCTAGCTGTCGAGACTTCTGACCACAATAGACCCACAGTGGCTATTATTCTGAAGGACTCCGTGTTTGGTGGAGAAAGGCTGAAGGCGGCTGGTGGCACAGATTTTTGATGACCATGAACAGAGCTTAAAAGCAAAACGTCATAAGCTGCATACCCAGCCCAGGCTGCAAATCTTACTCATTTATTTATTGAACAGAGAATGTCCCATTTAGAATAAAACATCTATCTTTTTGAGGGAGACTTTTTTTTTTGTTTTGTTAAAATAACTAAAATGGCACTCAGTAGAGTGCATACCTCTGACAAAGGTCAACAGTCCCCTTAAAATTCAATCAATCCCCTAAATATGCCTGATTTTTTTCCCTGGATCCTGCCCAAAATGTAATTGGTTCATCGTTAGCACATGTCCCATCCTTCCACCAAATTTTGTGTAAATCTGTTCTGTAGATTTTCTGAAATCCTTCAGATGAACAAAGCATCCAACCAACAAACAAACGAATGGGGAAAAAACATCAACCTGTTGGCGGGGGTAAAAAATCAGGCATTGGGATCCATTTTTCAAGATTTCACTTTCATGAGGCCTTTACAAACAGGAAATTCCTAACAAACAATGCACAAGGAATAAACACAACAGCCCACAAGTTCATCGGCCATCAAAAGTCTGAGAGCACTTCTCCCATTCATGTAGGTTATTTCTTCTTCACATACAATTTCTGAAACATCTTCTTGACAATCCGTCCATGTACCTGATGTGACCACCAAAGATATCAGTGATGGGTGTGCGGACAAAGTCAGCTTGGCGAGTGATGGAAGTCTTGTTTCTGGGACCCACTTGCTCCCACTCATCATCGCTACCTTCTCCGTCCTTATCTGCAACATCTTCCTCCACCGCAGGCTGGGACTCAGGCCCGTTGGGCGTAGGAGCTTCTGTTGAGAGAAAAAAAACAAACAATTAAATGAAACAATATTTTTAATGACCTCATCACCACTGTGATATGGTTTTAATTCGGAAGAGGTATAAAAAAAAAGAAGCTTACTCTCTTCCTGAGGCGAGATTAGTTTTTTCAATGCCAGCATCTCCTCGTGCAATCCGTTGAGAGTGAAGCCAAGATACTCCTCTGCATCCTCTTGTCGGCCCTGAGAGCAGAGCATAAGGACATCAATACCAATTAAAAGGGTCTACCCAGAATGCCTACTGTCAGATTAAAATGCTAGTGTGCACACATGAATGTGCACACAGTCTTTCATTGAGGTTAACACAGACAGGGGGTATGTTTCACAATTGGGACACAAATGAGAGTGAGTCTAATTAGGTATAAAATGATTTCAACATCGCATTCAGAATATTTGAGCAATTTCATTCATTAGAACTGAACCAGAATTGACTCAGCATGCGTAAACTACCTTTTTTCCTTTCAGATGAGTTGTCAAATTCTCAACAGGGGAAAAAAAAAAACAAGAACATTTTCTATGAGAACTGTCTGTTCCAGAGGAAATGTATTGAAGGAGTGTAACCATTAAAAAGATGAAACATCTTGACGCACTGATTTGTAGTGAACATGCAACGCATGAAATCCAGAGACAGCATGGCCTACCTTCTCAGAGAGACTCGACTTGATGAGTGTGAGGAGTTTATAAATGTAGGTCGGCTCAAAGGGTACACCAGGCCGAATGTCTTTCATGACCTTATCACCAACAGCTGTGGACACATTATTGATGGCAAGAAAACAAACAATGGTGAGTAGAAGCAATAAACAAACATCAAACACAGTTCAGAAGATTGCAATGACAAAAAATAAGAGGAATTAGAAAAAATGTTGCAGTCAAATCAGTTCATCATTGCAAACATCATTACCTCCACCAAGGAGGTTGTGTTTCCAACCCTATCGGTTTGTTTGTCATATGTCAGCAGGATTATGCAAAAGGTTATGAACTAATTTCCACGAAACTTGGAAGGATAGGACACGGGCCAAGTGTTCTTCCTTCTCCTACTGCCTCTTGTGACAACAACACAAGAGACTGTCAGAGTAAGAGCGAGATCTTTCTGTACCACGCCTAGGAAGGGAGACTGTCATTCAAAAACACAGCTCCCATGGTAACGTGGATGTTTATACAATATATGATATCTATGTGTGTATGCAATTTTGTGCGTCTGCAATGAATTTAAGGGGACCGTTGGACCTTGGCGGAGGTATGCGCCCTACTAAGGGGCAGTTCTAGTTATGTTATAGAAAACTGTACTATCTTACCTTGCTGTTTGGCTTTAGATGGCACAGGCATGTTGTTGAATTCATTCACCAGCCTTACACTGTCAGAGACAAGGAAACAATGGTTAAGTCTGAGAAAAACACAATTTAACAATTTGAGATCTGCTTGCAGAGGGAGCACTTACAAGTTGTCTATCATGGGGGTGGAGGTGCATGGTCTCTGGGTTTCAGAATGCAGAGGAATGGACTTCATCAGGTGATACATGGGGGGGCATGCAATCAGGGCCTGTAGGGTCTGAGTGTTGAGAGTCAGGGAGAAAAACTGTAGGAAAAGCAATATGACAAGCTGCTTTAATATTTGTTATCCAAAACAAATGTTACAAATAGTCCTATAGTTAGTTGAGCTTATTTAATCAAAGTACAGAAGGAAAAGGTCTCATTAACGATTATTTTCATTGAGAAATCTACTGATTATTTTCTCAGAAAAAGGACCTTATATTTTCTGCTGTCCAAGGTGCCGTCTAATTTTCTTGAAATAAAACAGAAAAGCATTAAACAAATTGCTGAAGCAGTAGTTTCCATAAAACAGAACGAAAAAAGATTAATCTTTCATAACATGTTTTGAGCTTCCCTTAAAAGAAAAATGAAATTTTAGGAATTTTCCTGGCAGAGCTGAAAGTCACTCCTGAGCACGTGTCAGCCAAAGAAAAAAAAACGTTTCGAAATAGAACACTTTTTAAAAACACGTGTCACCTATGTCTGGGACTTGACTTCTATTTATCGGAAGAGCCATTGGACTTACCACCAATGTAAGAGCAAATCATGCTCCCAACAGCGAACCATAGGAATGTATACAAACATGTTGAAGAGTTAAAAGAAGTCGGTGCAGCAATGTGAGTGAAAGGATACAGCGTTGATATAGCACCAGTTCCCCTTGTTGATCAGTCCTCTCGGCTGCAAAGACACTGGTTTATGTATCAACTTCACATTCTCAATAAGTTCTGGGGATTCAAACAAACAAAATGTTCTTAATCACGTAGCCCTGTTCAACTGAAAAGCCATGTCAGTACAATTATGTGAGTGCATTATTTAAGTCATTAAAACTGATATGCTGGTGAATATTACAGATTAGATTTTCAAGTAAATGTCTTTTAACAAGTGTTCCTCCCTCTCCTCCTGTCTCTCGTGACACGACAAGAGACTCTCAGAGTGAGAGTGAGAACTTTCTGTACCACGCCTAGGAAGGGAGGCTGTCATTCAAAAACACAGCTCCCATGGTAACGTGGACATTTACACATCTTCTATATGAAAAGAAATAAAAGTAAAGTAAAACATCAGTGCTGTCCGTTACTAGAAAAACAAAGACATACATTTGGCAATACAAATAGATCATCAGCAAATTCAATCTTTCCCCCTGTTCCTATATAGCAGGAATTTAAATAATTATATTTTCAAGTACAGGCACAATCATGCCAGTACTTTTTGTGAAATATCCTGAGGTAAGACTTTAACAGCTGAAAATAAAATATTAAAAAGATAGAAGGTGGGACAAATATTTCTCTGAAGGACAAAGATGTGATGCAATGTAAGTGTAGGATCACAGAGAACTGAACTCTGATAGCGGCTCTTTGTAAACAACCGTTTGTCGTGTGATTTTACACCTGAGACCTCTGTGCAATTTATAATTTAGTACATTGATATAAATCTGATAGTGGTCACCGTGTGAAATTACACACATGGGTCCACCTTAACACCAATTAAAGCTCTGCTGCAATGCCAGGGTTTGATTAACATTCATGTTTTTGTTTTTTAATTTCATACAATCCAATCGTTATAGAGATTATATAAATCCATCTGGCTGTTATCACATTGTCGATTAAAATATATAGTCTCATTATGCCGCACAATGCTCCCACAAAACATGCGTTCAAACTGTGTTCAAAGTGCAACTCAAACCACAATGTTTGGGCAGAAATCAAATAAGGTCTTTGGTAAGTCCCCATGTCCTTTGGAGAGCAAATTACATAACTATGGAGTTATTTTACTATCTTTATTCAAGAGCGTGGTCTTTCGGTTCGAGCACATTATTTACTGATTTCACTTTGTCATTCTTTCTTTCAAACTCTGCTCTCTCACTCAAATAGCTCCTTGATGTGCTCAAATTGTTTCTTCTTGCATTCACATTTATTCTGCTTCTGCACAAACTGTATGCTTGTGCGCAAATATATTGTTGCTTGCAATTAGATATGTTGTTGCTCGCACAGATTTTCTGCTCCCAGCTTCAGCTCTTCTCCTCACACTGCTTCTGTGAGCTCTCGAGTTGTCTGCTTGCTTATTTCTGCTGCGCGCTTGGATTTTTTGTGTGACAACCCTTTCAAAAATCCTCAACCAATAGGATTTCAGGTGTAATGTTGACCAATGAAATGATCGCAGTCTCCTTGCGGGTGCGTTCGCTTACTTCTTAGAGCGTCCCGTACTGGCGGTAACTCTTTAACCCGGTTCAGCCACTCCCCCCTCAGTTAAGAAAATGACATTGCCTTCTTGACTTAGGAACAGGAGTCCATTAGCTGGCCAACATGGACCGTCAAAGTCAAGGACCTCAAGTAAGTTTTTATTTTTATTTTATTGGTGCTATTAACGTTACTTCTTTAAATCCGAGTTGATAACGTCATATTTGCGCCCGTACGGGAGGTTCTAAGAGTAAGCGAACGCACCCACAAGGAGACTGCGATCATTTCATTGGTCAACACTACACCTGGAATCCTATTGGTTGAGGATTTTTGATAGGGTTGTCACAAAAATCCCAGCGTGCAGCAGAAATATCCAACAGACAACTCGAGAGCTCACAGAAGCAGTGTGAGGAGAAGACCTGAAGCTGGGAGCAGGAAATCTGTGCGAACAACAACATATCTAAGTGCGCGCAACAATATATTTGCGCACAAGCATACAGTTTGAGCAGAAGCTAAATAAATGTGAATGCAAGAATACACTATTTTAGCACAAGGAGCTATTTGAGTCGAGGGCAGCGTTTCGAAGAAAGAATGACAAATCTGAACGTGAAATCAGTAAATAATGCGCTCAAAACTAAAGACCAATAAAGATAGTAAAATAACTCCATACATAACAACCCAAACATGTTCATACAAGCAGAATAACCAGGTCTAACTAAACAGACAAATCTAAAATACTGCACACTTCTCTTAAGAGACAGGAGGGAAAAACAGTCCAGAATGACTTGGTACAGCAAAATACTTTGCATCTTGTATCTATTAAATAATGATCCTGAATGTGAGCTCAAATCAGACTAAACTGTGCTTGTAACTGATCCCTCTGCATATGATGCCAGTCCACAATGGTTTGGCCTCAGTTTATTTTGGAGCCCAACCTAATCAATGAGATGTTTCAAGAAATTCTTTTGTCCTCTTTGGCCTGATACAGTTTCACTTATGAAGAAGGTTGAAGCCATCTTTAACAGCAAATGTATCAGTCTGTGTTTGGTTTGTATCAGGCCGGTTAAAATCGCTAAGAAACAGAAGCAGGCAATGCACATAGTATGACATCACCTTTTCTCCGAGTTAAACACCTGAATGCCCAAATTCTAATTAGTGAACTGCCATAACTCATGGTATCCAAACGGCAGCATGAAATATCCCACACCGCTAACTACATAAACACAGCCTGAAAAATTAAATATACGTTTGCACACATCAAATTGTATGTCTTTTTAAATATCAATATCAAAGGGGACACACAGGTGTACCAAAGGACGATGCCTCTAACAACATCATAACAGAATCCATGGAACATAAAATCTACCTGTGCTATAGGATTCATTCTGTCCTCAAGTCTCCTTGAAATGATTTGGGTCATAAGATAAAATGAATTACACAAATGTGACTAATGGCTTATCTGCTATTCTGGATGTGGTGCCACCATCTAGTGTTCATTTCATGAATTTCTTAAACATGAAAACAACATGTCTAAAACCTTTTCATGTGGCAAGGTGCTATTGAGGAACTCAAGCTGTGCAAACCTATTAACTACAGGATACAAGATAATCAAAATCTGAATATGAAGTTTTGCACCTTATCACTTAAAACATTACATATTTTAAAGTTTACACTCATACCAATACAAGTAGGAACAGTGCAAGTGACTCAACACTGCCGTCAAGTGGAGGGGAAGTGAATTTAGCAGCATTTCTTTTGCAGAAAAACACTTCTAGCTGAAACTCCAAAAAAAAAGACGGAATGATGGTTGATTTTTAAACATATACTATGAGCATCTTCATATAATACCTGCAAGTTTAGGGGCCATGGGATCTTCTGATACATGGACTGGGACATCTTTGACCTCCCCAACTTTCTCGGGCTGCTCTGGTGTTATGAGGGGGGGAGACACGACTTCCACAACACTCTTTACCTCCACAAAGGCCTGAGGGCCACCAGGCAGAGGCTTAGAGTTGTGGAAGAGGCTAGCCCATGACTTGGGGAGGTTGGCAGTAGGTGCAGCTGGAATCACAGGCGAATGGGCCTGGTCCGACACTACCGGCTGGGCAGCAGAGTCTGGGGAGATCTGCTGAGTCTGCTCCCCACTCTCACAGTCTTCTTTGAGTCCATCTGCACTGATGGGAGTTTCACGTTCTGCCAGCCCATTAGCCACCCCACTGTCTGCTACCTCCCTGCCCTCCAGTTCAGTAGTCGTAATGGAAGTGGCAACAGAGGGGGTGGCCACAACAGTTGAAGGAGGAAGAGGCGATCCGGAGCGGGGGCTGTGTGAAGCATCTGAAAGTTCAGGGCTCAGTGGAGCCAAATGATCTGACTGTTGATCTGCAGTCCTCGGCCCTTCTGTCATCCCTCTGCTTTGAGAGGAGGATGAACAGGAGGAAGTTGCATTGTTGCCATCTGATAAAGAGGCAGCTCCACTTGTTAAGTCCAAAGAGTCATCATCAGGGCTATCACAAGTCCTCTGATTGGCAGTGGATGGGGGGGAAGACTTGGCTGCTGCCACAGCAGCTGTTGATTTTGAGACAGGTCCAGGGGTGGAAAGTTCAGCCCCTGACGATGCCTTACTGTCCACATCCTCAGCACTGTGGTGTGGGCCACCGAGTGCATGTCCGTTCACCAGTGCTGTCATAGGCGTCCCGTCTACTGCACTGCTGCTGCTGTTACCAGTTGACGGGTCGAGGTAGTTGTAGTACCCCGGCGGTCGCTTTTTCTTTTTCTTCTTCTCGCGCTGTCCCAAGCTGCCAGGGAGTCCGTCCATGTCCTGGCAGGACTGGTGATTGTCCAGGGCTGAGGCCTCCGAGTCAGGGCCATCCAACAAGTCGAAGTGGGTTCCGTCTGGGTCATCAGCTGCTGGAGGAGCCGTGTGTTGGGCTTTCTGGGCTGACTGGCAGCCCAGGATGAACTCTGGGGCCTGAGGATTGAGGGTGCTCGACACCTTGAATAAAGGATCGTTCATCCCAACAGGCTTGGAATCCATCACCTCGTCAACGCCAAACTCAATGTGCTGATAGTCTTCTGCTGCAGATAACATTTCAAAAATTAGAAACAAAGTTTTGTCTTTAAATACAGCCAAAATCATACATATAACAAACAAACACTGTTGTACTTTACTCTCTGCTGTAGAGTTAGGTATAAAATCCTTATTTCTGAACAAATAAGCCATCACTCAAAGGACCCATGGGAGCTCACAGACATACCAATAAAAATAAATAATTCCTGCATGTTTTTGCTTAAATAAATACAGTTGTGTCTATGCTTGACTAAACCATGTGCCTCCAGGGCTTATAGGAATCCCTTAAGTGGGGGGATTCAATTTATTACCAATTGGGCAGGGGGGCGATGCAGTCTTGTTAATTTAGGTTTTTATGATAATGTTTTAATTTGTCTAACAAGTAGCAGCCAGTCATCACATGAGCAGACTAGAAAGCTGTGATGTGTACTGGTCCTGGACAATTTTAAACTGCTCTGATATTATTATTAGCATTTTGTAAAAACAATTTTAATTGGGGTTCTCACAATCACAGGTGAAGAATCAATATTATTTATTTATTATTTGATCCATATTATGAAATACCATAATAGGGAAAATTCTAATTCATTGGAATCTAAACTGCAAGAATGACGAACTTTTGTTTCAATTATTTGATAAACAGCTTATACAGGTGAAATGTATAGAAATACATAATTGAATATTATTACTATTTAAGCTGTTTTGAAAAAGTAGTTAACTAGTTGTTAAGATAAACTACCACAAAAGCAGTGTTCACATTCAATATTTATCAAGCGTCTTATATGTGTAAAGTTTGTATTTAGTAGTTTTGACCAATGTTTTTTGTGATGTGTGCTTAATTTGACAATACAAATAATGTCAAGACCCTTCAAGATGTTAATGTAACTCTGCACAGATGGGTTATTGTAATTTAACTATAAAATTGACCTCTGAAATGACTTAAGGAAGTCTAACAGATCTAAAGTGATGCAATAGTGCTCAAACAACATAGAAAGAGAAGAAGCACACTCAAAGACATAACAGGCCTACCTTATGATTTAATTTAGGGCACTACCCACCTTCGAATAATGTTTAAGTTTTAATTAATATTCTTTTGTAGATGTATAAAAGTCGAAAGTCAAAGAATTATATGCATTATTTAAATTGTGCTGGCAGGTTGACAATCTATAATTTCTAATTTTGCCATTGGCTAATGTTGCAATTTTTCTAAAAATGTAACTTGTGCAAAATTATATAAATTTATGCTCCATTAAAATGTCCTTAGTTGTGTTTTACCCTGAAATAAAGTTGGAATGAAATTCTTGAATATCCTAATTTCATAGGTATGCTATTATGGACTTGTCTGAGTATTTGTGTGATTGACTTCATATCCGCGATGAGCATCAATATGCGCTACCATTTGAAGGTGTCACTGTTTCAGCAATGCACAATAACTTTATTACGAAACAATTTTACTTCATTTTTCCATTTCAATATGTTGTAAAGCAGCTTCAATTAAAAATATGACTGTGCAGTGAGAGATGCAAAGTGAAAAGGTGAAAAACATTAGTAGGAGCAAATCAGAAAAATCAACCAAGTCTTTCGTTGTGTCACAGGTCACCAAAACTGTAAACCCTGAAGTTCAGCAGGGGTTAAGAGGGTATGAAAACAGCAGTTACTTCCTCTACTGGGATTAAAAGATCTTCTGTTAGTGTTACTGGAATCACACTTCATGACTGTAAAATGTATTTTGCAATAGAATTATAACGATGTAAGGCTAAATATGTACACACGTGTTAGCAATCACATAAAACCATCACAATTTCAAGTAAAGAGTAAAGAGAAATTTTGTTAAATCACAAGAAAATTCAATCTGATTTTAATTCAACTTGGAGCCCTGCAGTGGTGAAAATGCATTATATGCAAGAGAAGATAAGATACTTAGCAGTATCTTGAGCATGCAAAGCTCTAGAGATTTTACCAACAGGCAAGAGAAAGAATACAGGCACAAGGTTTAGAAAGCCACCAGTTTTTGAAACCTGGGTTTTGAGATTTACAGCAAACGTACAACAGCTAGTCAAGCCACAGGGTGTCAAGACTCCTCAACTCACCGCAAACCTGCAGTCCCATAGACTCCATAATATAAGGTACAGCAGGAGTGCAGTAACTTCCTAAATAATCAATACAAATCAAGGTAAGGCAAATATCATATGCAAATTAGTACCATTCAAAGAAAGGTGGCTATTACATTCTTCATTTGGTGGCTCGACATTTTAATAATGAAAATGGCTGACGTATTATCAAAGTAATAAAGTTATTAAGATCTAGTCAAGATTTGTAATCCATTTGAAACAATACTGAACTTTATCTATAAATATGACAAAATTGCCTCATGTAAAGTTTCTGCCATCCAGGCAAGTCAGGGCACCGGAGCCTGGGCTTCACGCTTACGTTTTGAAGACCTGCTCTGAAAAACCTAGTGATATAAACTAAGAGCATGATAATAGTCAGCTCCTGACAGAGGGCAGGGTAATTTGAGGCTAATAAATCAAGATATTCAAAATTATCATCTAGCAATCTAGTGTAAATGGAAATGTACATACCAGAAGACTGAGTGACACACGGGACTTTGTCATTGAACGGAGGAAGCTGAGAAGACAAAATGTGAAATCCAAAGTTTAAAAAAACATTTAGAAACCTCCTCAGTATTGAGGAATGACATTTTAACTGAGTCTGAATTATCAGCACTTATTCAGACAATAGTGAAAGCCGTTTTTGACCTGATATGTAGCATTGCCAAAAGGATAAGACATGTAAACTGAATATCGAAAGACCTTTTGAAATGTAAAGAAAAGAATGAAAGTACAATGTCTGTCAATTTACTGATTTGTCACTTCATAAGAAGCTGCACAGACCTTTAGAAAAACTACTTTCATTGTCACAAAAGGGTGTATAGCGTTGCACTGATATGACTGACAGTAATTATTGACCAAAATGTACATGCCATTACTACCATTACATGTGCTGGGTAGGTATAAATTGAACCTTTGTAACTGGTGTGGTTGATCCTTATATTCCTGAACAACTGATTTTCAGCTGGCTAACATTACTAGAGTGAACATTGTATTTGTAAAAAGACGTTGCCTTGTCAAACTCTGACAAATATAAAAAATAAATCCCCCTCGTTTGACTTATACTCAAGGACATGGGCACAATATAATCATTCGCTGAGTTGGACACATGCTGAAACATCTTTTACAGATGGTGGGTGTCACGTGGGTTCGCCCTGACTGTCAAGTTTGAAACCGAAATCGCTGAAAACGAAAGCGCTGCAACAGTTAATCGGGAGTAACTGACTACTAAATTAATCGGCAACTATTTTGAAAATTGATCAATTGTTTCAAGTAGTTTTGGAAAATTCTATGATTTCAACTTTTTTAAATGTTAATACTTACTGGTTTCTCAGTAAACTAAATATCTTTGGTGTGTGGACAAAACAAAACTTAAAAAACACTCATTCTTGAAGGACCGATACTTGTGACATGGGGTATTTTGCCATTTTACAGTAGGGTACTTCAATACTTTTTTGGTATAGGTAGAACGTGCAACACTACATACATGATGATTTATTCATTTAAAACTATTACTACTTTGTGATCTATCCACTTACCTCAACATAACATCGTGGAGTCACAAAGAACTGGTTGATCTCATCAGGGCTGAATTCCCCGAAGATGTACTGTGGGAAAAAATCAATAAAACCATAGTTAAAAATAAAGGGGCACAATTATAAAATACATTTTTGAAGAGGGAAAAATCTAAAAATATATAGTGACTCGAGGTTCCATGTTGCTGCGGGGAGTCTCGCTCTCGTGGTGCACTTGAAGTCAGCAGTGTTTCCCATTAACTACTTAGACTAAAAGTATTTTGCGCCATTGCATCATGGGAGGTACCATTGATAAATAAGGACCAACAAAATAGGTTTTTATGCCAAAAAATAAATTGAACCGACTGTGGACTGAGCAAAAAAATGCTTCATTTGTCTCAAACCATACATTGCTTTGATCGGTCATATCCCTAATCTGAACAGACCGAGCAAACCTTTTTGGCATTTAGAAGTAACTACTTAATCAAAGAGGTGCTTTTACCAGGTGTTAGCATTTTCACTTAAATATTACTTTGCTGCAACAGGGAGTGACTTAAGGTCCAGACACTGCGGTTGGAAAGACTCGCAGGTTCAACAAGTTCATGTTGGCGCCTTTGCTTGCAAAATATTCGTCACTCTTCATTGTCACACGGAGCAGTAGGTGTCCGTCTGTGCTGCCTGTTACGGTGCAGTGAAAGCTGGCCACGCCACCTGCACAGCACACAGACACAGAGCTCTACTCAGGATTGTGCATAGCGATAATTCATCATAGACAAATGCATTCATTTCTTCAATACCGTTAGCAGCACCATGGCCCGTTTAATATCAGGTTTCTGTTCCCGCCCCTAGATAAGACGCAGCCCAAACTCCTCGCATAACATTTTTTTAGTTATAATTATTATAATCCACTGCTACTGGATGCATACAGGGGAAACACTGTAAAGTTAAGACTAAAACAAACCATTTGATCAGCTTGTGAGCTCAAGCTCTCCTGGGCTTCCAATTCCAACAAAAAAACACAGCAGAGAAGTCAATTTGCCCTCAAGAGTAGTTTGTGTTGACAGCCTTAATTATTACAGTGCCAACAAGCCAATAAAAAGGCATTGACTCTTATTAATAGCAGGTTAGAAAGAATTGCACAATGTGCAGTGGAATGCGGACATTATCAAATAAAACAAATCACAGAAATGCAAAATGCAATCTCTCTATACCCTGCTGTCCCATTACTCTATTTATAAGTATTTGATATTACTTAATATTTTACTTATATTAATAATATTACTTGATTATATTTTATTCATGTATCTTATTAGCTGTAGTTTTGCTAGCTTCAGGGGAAACACCGCACGGTGCCACCCAAGTGTCCAAATGCGCATGGAAAACACAAAGCCATTGAGAAAGGTGAAATGAACTCACTAGGCATGCCGTTAATCCTCTCAGTGCAATAAACAGTGGGACGTGAAAGGGTGGGCACAGAGAAAAGAAAGTGCAACTCAAGCATATGTAACTCTTTGCAAACGAGGCCCCACACTGCTGAAATGGCACTACAAGTGACAAACAGCCAGCCATAATCCAATGACCTCAGGACGGCTAATACAATCACAACAGAAAGAATGTCCCTTTGCTTCTTTCTGCAGGCGTGCCACACGTACCACACTAAGCTTCCCTTGCTGTTCGGTTGGAACTGAGGATTACGACAAATTAGCCATCTGTATGATTTCAACACAGTTTAGTGACGATTCTCTCTGTCAGTCACACACACACACACACAGTGAGAGAGAGAGATTATTACCAGTTACAATGACCCTTAGTAGGTGTTGTGGTTCAACAGGTTAGTTTGCCTGTAAGCAACAGTGCTGGAGGAAGTATTGAAATCCTTTACTTAAGTAAAAGTACTAATACCACACAGTACATGTAACGGCTAAAATTTAAAAAGTGAAGTAAAAGTATCTCAGTACTGTAACTTATAGTATTAAAAGTAATCAAGGCCAGACAATAAGAATTCTTTTCATTATGGATTAATCTGCTGATTCTGTTCTCCATTAAGTGATTGGTTGTTTGGGTTGTTCAGAAAACAGTGAGAAAAGCCATCACAAGTTCTCCAAACTATTTTCAAAATAGTTGCCAATTTACTGAAAGCTGCATGACACAAACAAACACTATTGTCAGCCCTGTGAACTGGGAAATGTTTGTTTGTTTCTTTGGGAGGTCAGATCAGGGTTAGTGTGTCTGTAAGTCAGAGGGTACCAACCGGAGAGACGGCAGAGATGTAGCCAGGATCCGCGATGTGAAAAATGATTTTGATAGTGCAACATACTCTGATCTGCAGGGAGGGATGGTGTGCTCGAAGATGGACTCTTTCAGCTGCCACTTTGCATCAACATAATATTTTCGAGAGATTGAAAATTTCTGATTTCAGTTTCTTTTGGGGATGGAGATAATCAGTCCAGCTTCTCTCTTTCTCTGCCTGTGTGTGTGTACAGGCAGTAAAGGACTAGATATATGCATGTACACGCATTTTCCAACAACGGTAATAAGCAAATGTACATGAGGGTAGATGTGTAATCCCATGCAATCCAGCTATGAGCTATTGAAAATAATCAAATTAAAATCAACAGCTTCATCCAAAATAGACATGAAACCCCTAAAACTGCCATAACAAAAGGTCACATGTTGCAAAATGTAAAAACATCTATCTAGACATTTAGCCCAATTCAGCAAACTTCCATGTGACATTGTTAACACCTGATGCACAAAGCAATTAACATTTTATCTGCAGTCACACTATATCCCACAGTGGTATTCTAAAACATCATTAACAAACATCACTGGACAATTCTGAAAAAGGAAATTTTGTTTACTAGCCGCAATCATAGGTCATTGAAGAGTGAATACTTACATATTATAATGTAGACTTTATGGATTTAAATAAGTCACAACTGTAATACCCCAAAAAGCACATTACCTCTCTGACAAACTATGTACTATAAACACAACAGGGGATGCAGCCAACACTACTTGGCTTGTTTCCTTAAATTGGTCTGCAATGTTATTAATGGACTGAACATGAAAACCACAACAAATAAAGTCAAACTAGCTTTCAATTAAAATCTGGAGCATACCTGAGCCTAATACAATGTCCATGAAGCATGAAATACAGTTGAGTATGACACTGGATAAAAAGAGTAATTGAAATGTATTTTTATCCCTTTATACGACAGATGCTATCACACCGAAATAATTCTCAGGCATTCAACAATGTGTATATTGATGTTGCTGTGTTTCCCACATGATTATGAAAAGGCCACAAAACAACCATCTCATTTTTTCGATTATTCTGATTAAAAGCCATCTGAGCTTGCCTACTGGGCTTTGAAGTTAAGAGTATGGTGTTGGCATGATAGTTTTCGCCCCCACCTCCTGATATTAATTACCCAGAGGATAATTAGTGTAGTTATGGACAAATTAAAGACTGGGTGAACCCCTCATGCTACAAAGGAAGAGAAAAAACATCCTGAATTCAATAGTCCATAACAATAGGGTATCAAGATGGCAGCTGCATTACATATGTCCTGCCACTCCTACAAAACAGCCACATGTCTAACCAGGATATATGATAGGACAATTTTGTGTTTAACTGATGCAAGCACACAGTTGAAGTTTGCAGCCATATATGCAAAGTATAACCGGTTGAAAAAGCATTAAAGCCCTGTTTTGGCGTAAACTTTCACTTACACTTTATAAATCACATTTCAATGGCGATCGTTTACATAATTTTTGTGGTGTTCACCACTGAAAGCTTAGTTTTTTCATTAATCACCCATTTAGAATCTTAGCACGCTCACAGACAGAAAGACAAAAGGTTTACAGTTGGTGTGATGTGCTATGGGTGACATGCTGATTTGACCGAACATTAGGACTTTTACATGAGTCTTGTTGTGTGGAAAAAGTGGAAAGCTGGCTCTGTAGGTAAAACAAGATAGAGGTAAAGAATAAATCAGGGAATGACTGAATTTGTAGCTGTACTTCTGGTGTATTTTGGAGCAGTTTCATTCTGTATGCATCTGGCATGACTAAGCAGAAAACTCTAGGCAACTTGGATGACAGTCTGACTGTCTGTGTGAAGTATTCCTAAGAAGGGTGATGATGATTACTATCCCACTCACAGATTTATGCTTTGGAGGAAGAAAAAGAAATACATCAACCCCTGTCTAAATCTTAAATTGCAACAAAATAGAAGGTTATGAAGTATATACTTATAATACTTTTATTTTAAGCAGGGACTGAAAACACATTTTCTTACCAGTGATCTCTGAGTGTTTCAGCTTTACTAGTTTGCTGAAAATATGCAACATGTAAGCTTTCTAAATTTAGATGGCAAGATAATGTATTAATATGATACCTTACCATAAGCAGAATATCAGTGTCTGTTCTCAGATTTGACAGTTGTTAGATGAACGCTGCTATTTTATCTGCAGTTGCAGATGCAGAACAGTACTATTAAGTATTTCCAGAATTACCTGCTTGGCTAAGTTCACAGTGAAAAGAGCGATGTCTCTTTTGCTGCTGGCGACTTGTTCTGCCTCTGGTTATTTGGAGGCCCCACCTGTTTGAAGTGTTTCATGCATTTGAATTTGATTGACTTGATATAATATGTAATGCTACGGTCGTAAAATTAGATTTTTGACTCTGCTGTGCATTGGAAAGTACTCAAGAGTAAATCAAAGTGACAGTGTTATCTTTTACAGAGAGGGTGATTTGTTCGGAGTTTTTGTTAAACAGTTGCCAACGGGGCCAATCAGACTGAACAGAGCAGTTGACAGGGGTCCAAATGTGGTGGCCCCCGGGGCAACGGTGAATGCGGAGCCCCTTCCGCCAATTGTGAAATGTGCCCATTACCAACGTTTGGTGCCACGCTCCTCATCCTACGGATCATGTTAATGAGCGCACCGTGGCGGTGGGGCCATTCATTTGCCGAGAGCAGTGCAGGACAGGAAGTGTGGGAGCCGCAGGGGCAGCTCGTTGCTGAGCCCTGCGCGTCGACGGTCGTGTCGCCTCGAGCCGCCGGCCGACGTTTGAATGAATGACCCCCCCCCCCCCCCCGGACGGAGTTCGACTTTATTGCACGTGTTTATTTGTCACCTTCGGTGGAGTGGCAGCCGCTGCGGGCCTGGCGTGTCCCTGCGCGCACAGCTGAGACTTCACAATGGGCCTTCGCACATGACAGCCGACCGCCGCACAGATCACCACACACTAGCTAGATTACCGGCGGCTAAAGTCGCGCGGGGAGCGGCCGTGCGACCGCGGCGCCGCCCGCACGATCGACCGTGCTCCTGGGAAGTTGTTCTTATTCAATGCGTGTTCGCTGTGAACGCAGGCCTCCTGTCGCATTTGCCAATGTAGCCAAGCAGCTAGCGGGCTGGCTGCGAAGTACAACCACACCACCTGTGCGAAAGGAAAAAAAAAAGACGGCTAGCTGGCTAACGGCCAAAAACGGACAGCGGGTGGAAATGCTACATCAAAGCCATCAACCGATTTAAGAAGCAGAAAGTCCTCACGCCGCCATTGTGGCTCCCCGGAGTGTTCCCCGGTGCGAGTGTACGAGCTGGTGGAGGGCCCGTCGCGGCGCTGGGCAGCAGGGCCATGCGAGACACGCAGCAGTTTTGCGGGTCACTTCTCTGTGCGGGCGAATCGCGCGTGACACTTGTGGCACTTCGCATCCGTGCGTCGCCGGCTGCACAATGTGCACGCCCGCGTGTCGTGCGAGCCAAGCGTGGCTGTCATGGAAGCAGGAGCCGCAGCACGAATAAGAACCGCTGGCTCATTTGAATGGAGGCACCCGGGGCCCTGTTAGCCACCACGCTGCTGCCGTTTCAATGGGGCTCAGGGGGGCATTAGCATTAGCAAGCACTTTTTCCAGCACTTGCACATTTTCAATGACACGAGCAGCGAGACGTTTCGAGTGAACAGCCCGCGCGCGAGAGCGTCGCTGCGACACCCAGGCGCCGATTATCGACCGCTGTGGAGACGTGGAGGTGTCGAGGGTCGAATACGGATCACGTTACGCGGCGGGCAGCGGGAGTAGTTTGGGCAGGCTAACGTTAGCCCTCCTAGCTTAGCTACCTGGTTACTGTGAGCAGCCATGCTCCCGGTGAGGTTCTCTCTCTCTCCTCCGCTGACAAGATGAAAACTCTCCCGGGAAGGTGTCGTAGGTTCGCAATGACAGTTACAGCGGGTCTGCTACTGCGACGTCGTTGCCATGTTCCCAACGTTGTCCTGGCAGTCGTAAATTTCGGTCCGTGTAATGCATCAGCACTTCACGCTGCTCGCCTTGCCGTCACCGCCATTTCTGTCTACCATCTTCCTCGCCTGCTAGCACCGAGCCAGCGCGCGGTCGCTTGTAGTGGCAGCGTGAGCCCGAGCGACGATGGCAAACACTTCCGGTGACTGTTCGCCCTCGGATTTCACAATAAGAGTCTCAATCTCTCCCCCCGAGAGAATCCCCCTCCTTTGATGTGGTGAAGTATTTATGACCCGTAAAAACATTGCATTACAAGTAAAAGCTCATTTATTATAGTACTTCTGTATAAAAGTGTCAGTGCAAAAAAATTCACAGACAAAAATAGGATTATATGAGAAAACTTTATTAATCCCGCACAGGGAACTCATTTGCCACCAAACCCAAGGCAAAGACATGCATTTTTAGTTACACGACAAATTCACCCACACCCGAATAAATAACACAAAAAATTATATTGGCAGTTAGCCCAGTGCATTTGGGTCCATACTTTTCTGACCTGGGTCAGTTGTTTCCTATGGCTGTATATCCAGCCTTGCAGCAAATGAACTGAAGGGACAGGAAAGAAAATCTGCCATATTCAGTGATAATTTAAATTACATGCAGTATTGCTGGGTTAATATATTGCAGCTTCTGTCATTTGGTTTGAGCTCTTTCCTTGAAATGGGAAGTCCATTATCTTCCTCTGCCTTGAATTGTATCAGAGAAACTGATGAATAACAGACAGCTGAATGAGCAAGCGACACTTCAAAGGGACATTTATTTTGAAATGTATATGCCTTGCCGGAAACGGTGAGAGGAATTTTACTGCGAGATTCATTGGCATGACCGCGTGCGCTATGTACGTTCACGTCCGGGTTAAGGCATGAATCGCAATTTTTTTGTTTATGGAAGTTGAGCATGACATGAAATTAAGAAAAAATTGAAACATTTCCCGTTTTTTATTGACATTTTAGTGAAACTCGTAGTTATAGTCCTGTTATATTTGAATATAAAATGACCAGAATATTTATTTTTATTTATATGTTGTTGACCGGCTTTATTCTGCCATAAACAATATAAAATAAAGTGCAATACATAAACTTAATTTCTACATCCAACAAAAGGTATGACGCTATACCTTTGGAACAAGAAGCTGTGGAAGTGGTAGAATGTTTTTTTGGCACAGAAATGAGTGGGCGGGGCACTGCACAGGTGAGTGACGGGGGAAGGAAATTTCAAACAGGAAGTTTGGAAAGGTGGATTGTTGTTTTGTCGAAGAACACAATAACATTGAAACGCACGGATGAACCTCGCGACGCGGAAGGAGAGAGAGTTTCTTTGAATTGGGAGGCGGTTGAACGAAAGTCTTTTGGGTAATTACGCAAATACCTGTTTGATTTTCTGACTTTATGTTCTCGGATTCGTTGTTGTTGTGTGTGTTGGCCCCAGAATCATCACCGTTTCCTCTTCAAGCCACTTGATTAAGTAAAAAAAAAACCCTCTGCCATTCGACCTTTACCTTCACCCTGCCATCAATCACCATCAATTAATCCTTAATGCATCTTTACTGTCCACAGTGGCAGCAACACAGACACAAGCCGACCATCCACTTTATTTATTAGTCTTTAAGAGGATTTTGTCTCCACAATCTTCTTTTGCTGGCAGAGAGATGCCAGAGAGGGCAAGACACCACCACAGGAGTGACGTGTATGCAGAGTACAGCAGGGAGAGGGACTCTGCATACTATGGAGACCCCTCTCCGTACGATGACAGAGGTCGCAACCAGAAGCCAAGAGACGTGGGCGAGAGAGGCCCTGCCGGTGACAGGAGGGCCAAACATGACAGACACAGGGACTTGACAACTGACAACGAGCCACCGGCTCACAGAGACAACAACCACCACCACGAAGGACTCTCCAGACTGTAAGGGACCTCACGCTGTCTGTAAACATGTCCTCCCACACAAAGTGAAGACCACCCGTGACAGGGCTGTGCAGTATATTCTTCGATGATGTGAAATGAATTGTTTTGCAGAGAAAGAATACATTTATCCCACTCTGTAAACTGTGTTGTGTTTGTAGGTCCAGAGACACACCAGTGCTTTACTCTGAAGGGGACAATTATGAGCAGCAGCACAGACAAGCTCTTTACAACCTTAGATACATCTTGACCAGCAGAGGCAAGTATATTCATTATATTCAAAGATCATGCTTGTCAGTTCATTTCCTCTTAACAAACAGGATGGGCCCTAAATCTATTTAACATTATTAGATTTAATGCACATTTTTTTTTACATTTATTATTTTACTTATGAAATGTCCCATATCAGATTGGTGCAATTTTTATTTAACACGAGTTCAGTCCGTGAGAACCACTGCTTGTTAACAGAACACAGTCAAACATTTCCATGTCATAATATACCATAATATAATGGACCATACTACTACTTTGGAACGGGAACAGTGATTTTAATAATCATTTTCTCAGTAAATATATATTTTATATTTTATTGTATATAGAATATCAGAGAACAGCGGAAAGTCTTGTTTTCTATGGGCCCTTAGTTATACCTGTCATCATGTAAGACAAAGAAAAGCAGCAAATCTACTCATAGGAATATGGCATTCTTCCTTGAAAAAATTGATACATCATTTCAGCTCAACATTCACATCGCTGTTGTGTTTATCCCGTGTCTCCCAGGTCTGTGTCAGCTTATGGAACTGTTTGTGAATCTGCTCCTCGTCATCTGTGCCGGAGTGCCTTACAGCAACAACGGGGGTTACCGTGACCTGGCCAGCCTTGGCGGAGTCTACTATTATCACTTTGGCGGCGCCAACGCCTTCACTGGAGCTGACGCAGACAGGGTGAAGGAGCTGGACAGGCTTTTCCATCAGCTCAAGCGGCCGCCGTACGTCTTCACGATGGCCTGCGGTGGGCTTTTAATGACGTACGCCTGTGTCATGCTCGCCCTGGGGATTTTCAGAGTCCCTTACCGCTGGCCCCCTGTGCTGCTGGGGGAGGCTCTGCTGAACTTCCTGATTGGCCTGGGTTACATCCCCGCCCTGGCCTTCTACTTCATTAAGCTGCAGGAAACCTACAATAATCCCATCTGCGACGAGAGAGAGCAGATGTACAAGAGCAAAGGGCACAAGGGCTTTGACTGCCAGCTCCATGGTGCGGATATCGCAGGAGGGCTCTTTGGGGTGATGGGGGTGTTTGTTTTCATCTCCGGTACGGTGTTAGCTGTCAGAGCCTTCAGGTCAGTGCGGGAGCTAAAAGGGCAAAGGATAAGTGAGGACAATAATTTTTAAGCTGCCTTTTCTCCTCGACATATGGCAACGGTGGGATGAGTAGAAATCCCTGTGAGAAGAAACATTTAAGGTTTTTTTTTAAGTAGGTCTCATTGTTTTTTTTTACTCTTGATGTATGTGGTTAGTATCAGCATTTTTAAAAAAATCTCTTTTTATACTGTGATGGATTTTTTTCTTTACATTTGATATTGGAGAATACTTTATTATTACCTCTCCTCCAGTTTACATACCTGTTTCCGTGTCTCTTACATTTTGTGTAAATGTGTTCTAATAAACTACTCTAATGGCATTTTATTATTTACTTGTCATTTCTCATGATATTTTTGGAGAAAAAACACAAAAGCGTTTATCTGGCAAAAAAAATCAACCCATTATAATGTCCTTTCATTCCTTCTAGAAAAGTCAGTGTCGTTATATCAGCCTTTGCCTGAGCAACAGGCCTACATCTCTTAGGTAAAATAACTTGACCCACCCCTAAATTATTGTGCAGTCCGTGGATCTCAGCGCAGTCTGTTGATCATTAATCCTGGCAAATGTCCAGTTATCAGTTAAAATGTCTTTTCTGCATCAGAGGAGACACAGGCAGCAGTCTGCTTTGACCTTTGTCCTATGATTTGCGATTTCTTACTTTGTCTTAGTTTGTGTATTTAAAAGTAACAACAAATATCCACAGTATTACTGAGGAATACATGACAATATCTTTCCATTTTCCTAATCAACTTGAAAGCAGGAGAAAAAAAATAATAATAACAAGTGTCTTGTCATATTTAAACAGACTTTTTCTTCACAATTTCTCAACCATTGGTACTGGAGATGTCATTCTAAACTTTGCCAATAGATGGCAGATCAGGAATTTACTCATGATTTCATTGTAGACATTTCCACAGCAAGTGTTCTCTCTTTCTCCATTTCCTCTGATTCATTTTCTTAACTGTTTTCTGAGCATTTTTGCAAACTGAATGTGTAAACATCAATAGAAACCAGGGCAAATATTATTTCCTATTATTGTTCACTTTTCCCCCCAAATAAATGACAAAAAGATAGACTTATGATTATGAAAATGTTATACTGACCAAAAACAGTAACTTGATCATATTTATTGGCATGAAATCATCATGAAATGGTGAGCAAAATGGACACTGGACAAAAAAAATCACAGTAAAAAGTTTTATTGCTACTTGGCTTAAAGTTAATTTAAAAACAGCTTGTCTGCTCAAAACTAAAGATAGCAGCATTTCAAATAATATCACGTCTACCTTCCACTCTCAAGGTTCAAGGGAGTACAGTTCTGTCTGACAAACAGTAAAAGTGTGCATTGTTAGTCCTTCTCCTCAATAATAAATCTGGTAATCATTAAACAGAGTCCCTAATTTTAGCAGTACAAACCCGAAAATATGAGATATGCTCCAATTAGTACAAATAAATCACATTTGTATTCATTCTTGTATGTTGACTTATATTTAGGGCATGCTTCCAACAGTTAATACAGTTATAATGAGTACCTTCAAATAAAGTACCATGATGAGAGACAATTTTCCATAGAATCCCAGTCAGTTCAAATTCTGCAGTGGAGTGGGAAATATAGATTCTCCGCGAAACAATGAGGTACAAAAATAAACATCGGCTTCTTGGTATTGTGAAAAAAATATTCAAGCATTTCTAGAAAATAATGTACAGAAGTGAAACCGTGAAATTAAACAATGGCTACTTTGGTCACACATTAACACAACCGGAGCATCTTCAATCGGATTCATTCACCATATATTCACGCAGAATTAGAGTCAATCCAATGTTCACACGAGCATGCATACACTTACTGTACGTGTGCACTTAAGCTTCATTTGACACAAACACACACACACACACACACACACAAAGACATTTTGTGACATACGGTAGTCGGAGCTTGTTAAGTTGTGCAGAGAGGAAATTATCCTTTACAGTTATTAAATGACCAGCAGTTAAAAAAAACAGACAGACGATGTAGCCTACTCAAAAGCACATACCCTCCATTTTGGTGCAGGAAGGGGGTTGTGGGCATTATACTACTGGACCACCTCAAGAATTAAAGGGAATATTTTAATTCAATGCACAGAACCCTGTGCTCCCTCTTCCTGTGTCTACTGTACGCACACAGTTGGCATATGTACATGCACACTGATAAGTATCCTAATGGTTCGTTATATGAAATATGTTTCATGTTGGAAACGTATATTGGACAGTAGGTGAATATATGGTGTTAACCAGGAAACAGACAGAATGAATGAACACTGAACGTACCGCTGTATAAAAAACTGACCCAGGTGGTTTAGAGGAGCACTAAATGTGCAGTACAGTCAACGCCTGACTTGGCAAAACTCGGCCCAGAATAATAAAACCATACGCCGCAAAAGCAAAAGGAAAGACACACTCACGCAGTAACGAAAGAGCAATGCAACTTAAACACACATTTCAAAGTACATACATCATACAAACATCAGTCAATATTTATTTTCAGACATTGAAAAAAATGAAGTTTTTTTTTTTATAGATTTAGGTGATGAAAAATGAAACTCTGATATAACGTATATTTATATACACTTTGCATATTTGTACGAGGGAAATTCCCAACATCAATGTTGTATGAAACCTTGAGGAAAGTTCAATCTCTCCTCTCCAAAGTCACTCAATAGCTCAGTGTCCCATCGTGTTTCAGATGTGCACTAATATTATTCACAATCAATTGTCTAACAGCTTTTCTAGCTCCTCCTGTGGCCGGTACACCTGCAGGGGCCCCACCTGTGCTTCACTGCCATTGGTCCAGATGCCGGGTACCATGTGTGAGTGAAAGGCAACAGTCAGAACCACATAGAGTCCCAGGTGTTAGGCATCTCAGACACTGAACCGTCTGATCAACAAAGTGACGGGAAATAAATGATTTCCAGTCAATAATCATTTTAGAAAAAAAGAAAAACATCAGTTGAAACAAGTGCCTGAAATTTTTAAATAATAAGGACACTAACAGAACTTAAATGTGAACTTATTGTCTTACACTACTGTTTTCATTAAATCATGTATTATTACATTATTAAGGAGAGATTTCAAAAACTGTTTTCATGTATTAGTTATCACTTAGCACAATGTTCTAACCAGACATCAGTACGGGATATCAATAATGCTAATCGTACCGGTATGTCCTCATTTTGAGCAAAGAGGCGACCCAATAATTAATTTTTGATAGAGTCCGATTACTGTTGGCAGATAGTGTTAGTTTTATTAATAACACTGCTGTTTATGGTTCTGATGTTGAACATTTAAACATAGGGTCAACACTTTTTTTTAGATGAAGCAAAAACAAAAACATATGTAATAAAATGGGAAATGTTTGTTCATATCAAGAACAAAAAAGAAGTGACTGTGGTAAATTAGTTATCATGTCACTTTACATCATTATCATTTCCATTGGCTATGTATTCTTAGACAAGAGGTGATATGTTGGGCTGAGGGAAGCCACAATAATCCCAGCACACTATAGTTGATCAATATCTCATATATTAAACTCAAATATACTTAACTATGAAAATCACAATTTCTTTTTTATGTACAAAGTGCTTTTAACAGTGTTGATTCCTTTCGAGAGAAATAACAACAAAAGATTCTGACTCAAACATTGATTAAGGCTTCATCAGCAACTTATCACTCATTCCTGTGGAGCAAAAAGAAAAAAAACGAAAAAAACAGAGGGGTTTGCTTTAATGAACAACGTCCCCAGAGCCGAAGACCTCGGTCACAAACAGAACACGAGTGGATGAAAAAAAAGGGCTCCTCCTTTTCAAAATACTGAGCAGTGTTAGTCAAGAGCTTAAAGGGAACACTGAAGGGTCCTGTGTGCATCAGCTGTGGACTGCCACAACTGCCCCCAACTTGGGAGTGCAAAACTAAAAAAAACATACATCTGATGTCGTAACAATTGACATGAGCAATTATCCAACTTTGGCCTTCTCACGACCACAGCAGCCCAGCCAGCGGAGCTGACTTCTCTTTTGGCACACGGTGGGGAGGTCTGGGAATGGGCAAACTGAGGTTTGCATAATATTCAACGGATAATTTAAACAGTAGAGTTTTCGACAACCTACTTTCAACAGAGATGAATATGATTGGTCCAACACGGTTCAAGAAAACATCAGGGAACACACTGTATGTGACTAAATGGAGAAAACAGATCATATCAGTGCTTTCTCATAACACTAACTAATAGAGCTGTTGCACTGGTAATATCTTTTTATTGATAGTTTTGACCTGTGAGGTGAATCCCAGGTCCTCCTACTAAAGCCCGGGGTTCGGTTTCCGACCCAGGCCCCTCGCCCTCTCACCCTTTCGTACTAACAGCTGTCCCATCAATAAAGGCTTTCAAATTCCCCAAAAATGTCTTTAAAAAAATGTTTGTCTCCTCCTGATCAGGAATAAGGATAAATCCACTATATGTGAGTAGAAAAACAGAAGCCATATCAAATTACAGAAAGTGTCTAATTTGCTTCTATAATCCCGACATTGTGCACTTGCGTCTAGAACTGGAGGATCGGCCCCAAACTCTGTCAGATGAAGACAAAACACTTTGAGTTCTGTTTGTAATGGGACAAAATAACACACCCTGAAAATCCTGTGGTTGAGTTGCTGGTGTGTTAAAGGTACAGTAAGGTTAAAAAAAAGAAAGATTTGAGATGATAAGTAAAAATGTCAACTCGTCAGGGACATGGATGGATGTTTACAAATTTCAAAGGGTAGCAGCCTCCGAGGTGTGAATATAAATACTAGAATGTACAATTTTAGTACCATTGGAGATATTTCATCACCTATAGATTCAAAGTCTGTATTTATCTTTCATTTCATGACAGAACAAGTAGTCATTCACTTTTGTGCCTCGACTGGTTTTGTAGAAATGACTGAAATTAAACAAGGACACTATTTAAACACTCATCTTTTGAGGATTAGAGTCCACTCATCCAAGAGTGGTAAAGTTAATTTCAGACATAATGTCATGCTAATGCTTTTATTTTGATTCATCTTAGTTTATTGTTTATTTGTTTTTTTTATTTATCTTTTAGTATTAGTCAAATTTAACCCATTTTATTTAATTATTTGTCTTTCTTCTGTTAGTCTTTCTATGATATGGTTTTGAGTTGTTGAAATTACAACTTTAACTTTTATTTCCCCGTCACTTAAAAGGTGATTGTGTGCTCATGCACAGATTATACTGTGATAAGAATTTTTGAATCTGAAACATCGGCTCTGTACAGTTGAATGACTTTGATATTATATTTGTCAGCTATTCAAAATGCATTGCTCCAAACAGCAACACCTTTTAAATTTTTTATGTCAGAAGCTCAAGCACACTACATCAGCTGGAAGCTAATTATGCGTGTGTGTGTATGGAATAAATTATCCTTATATAGATCAAACTTAGATATAGATTCTATACATATTTTCTGGGATTGTTAAAAATAAAACATAACCACTATGTTTTTTGGCCAAGTAAATGAAGTTATTTTGTCTTTACATCTTCTAAGTAGAAAATGCCTCACACGCATGTCTACATATCTCTTTTCCTTTGTAAGCTACAGGAAGAGGAGGAGAGCATAAGCTATGCCAGTGCTGGTCTCTTGGAGACACTGTCCCTCCTCCAAATTCAACTAACACTCACAAACCCGAAACACAGCCTGGACGTGGGGGAGCTCTAGGCTGGATCGTAGGCACTTTTTCAAGTTTCAGTCGCAGGGCTACTCTCCAGGACCTGATGGACCACAGAGCCCCAGAGAGGAGATTTGACCTCACTTAACATCGTCCCTTTCACAGCCTCTAGATTGCTTGATATTCCAAATAAAGGGAAATGTTGCTGACTTGTTTGAACACATGAGGTATCCCATGTCAGGTCAGGTCAACCCGCCATCCTTTTCACAACATCACGTTGTGAACTAGGAACTTGGTCAACCCCGTTTTCTTTGAGACTCACAGACCATTTGTCCGTTACCTTGACTTAATGGTGCCACATCACTGATGATGATAGTTAAGGTCCCATATGTTTGTCATGTCCTCGCAAAAGATCTGAATGGCAACTTGAATTGGAATATCCCACGTGTGAGAAATATCTCTTCTTCCTCCATGGAATGGCACGATCACAGAATTGCAGCCACATGCCGCTTGGCTGTGTCCCCAACTCTAGAGTGCAGTATCGTAGACTTCCTGTTGTAAAATAGGGGCTGGGCCTGGACCTGGAACCATGTTGGAGGGAAATGCCGGAGGGTGTGGATGATCCCACACGGGGTCTTTTAAAGAGAGTGTTGTGGATGGTGCAGAGGAGCCGAGAGGGCTCTGGCCTCTTAACTGCTCCCTGACTTCCTGCTCCAGACTTGGAGGCACAATCAGCTGATCCTCGGGGTCCTGCTGCGCCGGGGCAGTGAAGTAGCCAGACTTTTTCTTCGGAGCCTCCAGGGCCACTTCAATAAGATTATGACTGTCCTCGGGAGCTACTACAGAGCCGTTGGACAGCTTCTTGCCAAACAAGCTAGATGTGGAAGGAGACTTCTTGAGGTCAGCAATCTCTCTCCCACATACAGCCAGCAGGCAGCCGTTCGTAGCAGAAACCACGACGCTGTTCTGTCTGCGCATTTTGCCATTGGGATAGTCAGAGCTTCGCTTTTCGAGGTCAAAGTCTTTGCGGCTTTCATGGGACCCTGACCGTAGTTGGAAAGCACAGCAGTGAATGTCAACCTCCACTTCTAACTTGCTCCCATTGGAGATAACACCCTCAAGTGGAGCTTCATCATCACTGTCCAAGCCATTGTCCGACTGGTTACTCGAGAACGTAGCACAGGAGGGCTGACGCTGGAAGAGCCCCGGGTTGGCTCCTGTGCCAGCTGAGCCGGGCACCATGATCCCACACAGTGTAGTGGCAGGGTGTAGGCTGCAGCGTCTCTCGGGGCGGAATGCAAGGCCAGATGATTGGTGCTCATCTGAGGCGGTCGACCCTGCCTCACTGCCCACCTCTGAGGCTGATGTCTCACTGCTGAACTCAGAGACAATACCGCTGCTGGTTGAAAGGGTGGCCAGGTCACTGGGGCCTGGGGTCAAGGGGACAGGCACAGGGGCAGGAGGTGGACCGCGGGGTTCAGTGGTGGAGACCGGTGGCTCGCAGGTACAGCTGTCCTCGCCGATATGCAGGGACACCACCACAGCCCCGATATTGTCCTTGCAGCCATAACTCTGAGCGAGCGAACACAGCTTCTTGGCAGCAGCACGTGGATCTCGCACAACCTGCACGGTGCACACGGCCTCCTGGTACGAGACCCATTCGAACAGTGCTCGATTCCCCATGATCAAGAACTCATCCTGGGAACAGAGAGGTTCAGTGTGCACCCAGGGCTTTGGAAGCACCCAGGGAGACAGGTAGGAGCAGCCCAGCAGGCGAGAGCAGCATGTCACTCCACTCACTTTGTTGTCCTATGAAACAGAAATGAGTTGCAGATGAATATATAGCTTCATAACACAGCACATGCACTTCGGAATAAGAAGCTGGACAAGATCAAAAGTTCTACATAATGGCTTTAATGTAAACAGAAACCCCACATACGAGCTGTGCATTACCTCGGTGATGATGGCTTTACTTAGTTTCACTCTCTCCATCTCCTCGGTGCAGTTCTCCAAGCTGAAGACCTTAGAGAGAGGTACAGGTCGGCCATCCCGGCACAGCACTGCCTGGCATGTGCCCACGTTGGCCACAGTAAGGCTGAGGTAGCCTCCTGGATCTGAAGGCTTATGGTGAATGTAGCACAGCAAGGCAGAAGCACCCAGTTTCTGGCCAGCCATACCCAGTTTCCTGTCCCATTCCAAGACAAGCAAAGCTGCAGATAAACACTTAAAGACACAGCCCGAGCACTGCAGTAATTGCAAAGTTTTAATGAAGACCAACATTAAAAAAGAAATCTGTCTTACCTGTGTGAGGTGAGAAAAGTGTTGCACATGTACACATTGTCGATACTGGAGTGCTGAAGCTCCTCACACAGCACATCTCCCATGGTGCACTGCAGCAACCGAGGCACTTCCTCATTGCGGTCGCCATCAAAGATCCCATAACATGCTTCCACACCGTCTCCGAACTGGTCGACAGTCAGCAGAGACACACACAACCTGTCCCAAACAATACAACCGCATTTAGAAAAAAGAGGTAAAACCTCTTTCAGGCTGCAGCCTGCAACGCTGCACCTCGGGGACAAGGACAACAGCAAGAGATGACAGCTGATGAAAGACACTGCTGTCTGGGTCCCTGTGGTGTCCATGATCCTGGAGATGCAACCAGGCTCCCAAAAGTAACACCTAAAAAAACCTTACAAGCATTCAATCCACAGAATCATGAGGCCCCACTGCACCACCTACGCTTAAAAAAAGATCTATTGATCGCCCTGATGCCGGTGCTCTGTGCCAGCCAGTGATTCAGACATTGACTCACCTGCTCTGTGCTTGTACAGTAACATCCTGACAGACAAATATATACATGTGTGACTATGTGTTTTACAGAAGACCTGCCCAACTCGTGTAGACCAGAAAGACTGTCTCCGGAAAGACACTGAAAGTCAAACAGATTTGTTTACACACTGAGCAATTGTGTGGTCATTTAGCTTGTAAGCTCTTTATGTTCCCCATCAGACAAAGAAAACACAGCGGATCCCAAAGCAGTGCTTACTTGTTTCTTTGGCCGCTCATTTCTGCGTAACCATGGTTCCATGGAGTGGAGGCACTCAGTGAGTCCCCTGCTGTCATGGAAGATTTCTGGTCTAATTTTAGGGTGGTGATGTGACTAAGAAAAAGGAGGAGAAATTTTGAGAAAGGCACTGCACAAGACATACAGGTATAGGTAGATGTATAACATGCATGCATGCATGGTGCACAACATATGTTACATAAAGTATGTGTCCATACAACTGTAGAATCTGAAACCAAAGTGTCGGTGCTTGTATTTTATGATTGACTTCAGTGAGTTATCTTTAACTTCTTTAAATGGGTCGGGGTTTTGTCGCTCACCTGAAAAGGTTGAGCGTTTTGTGTTCCAACATCAGGCTGCTGTTGCCTGTTAGGTCCAGCTCTTGCAGAGTAGCAGGCAGCGAGTCGGGCAGCTGGATCTCAGTCAGCTCATTGCAGCTAAGATCTACAAGCTAGAAAGAAACACGACACATGAGCAAAAACAGGCTGTAGAACATAATCACACACACAATGGTCAGGCCGATGAAACCGGAAGAAGTCTGACCTTGATCTCAGGCAGGTTGAGGATCTCTGGGAAGACAGTGATGTGGTTGGAGTGTGCTATGAGGGTGTGTAGTCGCTTACAGCTGGACACAGTGGAGGGGATCGTCTTTAGCTTGTTGCCACTTAGGTTTAGCTCCTCCAGCAGCTCCAGTTTACTCAACTTACTAAAGACATGCAATGAGGACAGTGAGTGAAACATTATAAATATCCTAACCTTTAAGTATATAACAATATGGCACTGTGAATAGCTCTAATGTTAAATGATGGTTCTTTTTATTATTAAAAAAGAAACACCTGATGATTAAAGGGATAAAAAACCCCACAATAAAAAGAGCAGTTAAAGCAAAAAAGGGGTCACACTGACTGGCATGAGAGCAAAAGTAACACACCTGGCAGGAAAGGAGAGGAGTCGGTTGTAGGCGATGTGAAGGACCCGCAGGTTCTGGTGTCCAACCAGCAGAGCACCACAGTCCTCATTCAGGTTGTTCCCCGTCAGGTAGAGCTCCTGGAGTGTGCTGAGGCTCTCCTCTGATTGGCTGCTAGGAGGGATGTTTTCCAGGGCATTGGCGGATGCATTTAAGAATTTTAGGCTGTGGGGGAAAGACAAATAATAACAAAAGAATAAGTAGATTAGGGATTTAATCAAAAGACTGTATCCACCCTTTTGTGACTTGTTTTACCATGTTTTATTGAGAAGTTAAGTCCCGTTTTTTTATGTAAATGTATTTGGTGATCTTCCATCAATCCATCTATTATCTTTACTGGTTATCTTTTGAGGACGGAAGGGGGCTGGAGCCAATCCAAGCTCAGGCTCGGTGAGAGGCGGGGTACGCCCTGGACAGATCGACGGTCTATCACAGGGCTGACATATAGAGACGGACAACCATTCGATTTAGAGGCAATTTAGAGTTCCTGCATGTTATTGGACTGTGGGAGGAAGCCGGAGAAAACCCAAACAGGCACAGGAAGGACATGCAAACACCGGTTGGCCAGCAGCTTCAAATCCAGAATGTTCCTGCTTTGAGGCAACAGTGCTAACAACTGCCCTTTGTTTCCCACCCTGTATGCATCCATTTTTTATCCATCCATAAAGCTGGCCCATGTCAAGCTGTTGTTTCAGAATAGAGTCAGGCTATGACAATGCCAGTGCGATGATATCTCCGCAGCCCTTAAACATTACACGACTGTTTGACTTTGCCTGTGTCTACTCTGCACAAATTTGAATATGCCAAGCCAACAGTAGTTTCTATAGCCATTCATATATATATAGTTTCCATCAGTCAAGTTGTGCAGCTCTTTGAAAGCATATCAGGAAACCCATCATGCTCAAAGCAGTTACTGCCATTGCATCTCCGCATTAGAGACAGTTGAGAGCATTTGCTGCTAATGGGTGTTGAGTGATTTACCACACAGGAAATTGGAGCGCAAGTGAAGCTCCAGTTACCATCTCATCTCCTCCGTTGATCTTGACCACAATCCCAACATACATACAAACAATCTTTTTCTTCATTGGCGATGTAGTATACAATCTATACTTGATTCCCCAAACAATCAGCCTCGATGAATTGTCAGCTACAACAGACAAACTGCAAGGGAAAGTTTCAAAGCAGAGGAACCCGCCGATAACAGACTCCAGTAACAGTATAAGTAGACATCAGGACAGAACGGGGAAGGAAGCACAGAGAAAAGGGGGTTGAGAGACTCACTTTAAGGCTTTGTAAAAGAGACTCTCCGGGAGTTCAGCTAGCTTGTTGTGCTGGAGGTCTAGGGCTTCCAGAGGGACGTGGTCAAGTAGGTCAGGCACTCTCTGCAAACGATTGTTCCCCGCCAGCAGCTTTCTCAAACTCAAGCTGTTGAGCAGTCTGTCGGAGGCCAGGCAAGACATTAGAGAGCGTGATTAGGACAAGGACTAAATGAAGAAAAGAAAAGCCCAACCAAAAGACAAAGAACCAAAGAACATCTTCTCCCTGTGCAGACTGGACTCCTTGTGAAGCTGGGGAAGGGGTTGGCAGACATGGCAAGACATGCTAACTAATCCATCAATGACCTTTACAGCTTGGCAACACAAACAGACCAACACAGCAGCTTTTTATTTTCTCCGGAAAGTATCGCAGAAGTCATGAGCGGGTACAGTGGAGAGAGGAGTATTATGTCATTTACAAAAGCTATTCTGATGTCATTCAAATGCAAATGCCTCCATTGGAAGCTGGCAAAAATGGTGGCAATTATGAGCTAGACATGTTTTAGTGCTGCAACCAGAAGATGTTGCTTCCAGAACTTGACTGATAACAGCTGTTTCTGTGCCTTGTTCTTTCCACGGTTCCACTTCCATGAGGAAATCTTTGAATGGGTTTCATGAAGAGCATTGGCATTAGAGTTGTGGTGGTGTTCTAGATGTGTTACAGAACACTTTTACATTGAAAGGTCTGAAACAGGAAATGTTTGAGTGGAAGCGCTACATGTTATGTGGACGGAGATGAAAACAACTTGACTTGTATGTATGTGGTTCTGCAATAAAGCCAGCTCAGAGTTACAGCCATTTATTGTCTCAGTGAATCCTTATCACACAACACGACAAGAGTGAGCCGTTACAAAGCATGTCCACGTGTACTGAGACTGCTGATCTTCTATCTTTGCATAGAACAGCCAGCTGCGACATGAAAAAAATCAAGTCTGAGCAGGAAGGTTTCAGAACTAGTGAAAGAAAAGGACAATAACCTGGAAGGAAGCTCAGACAGGAGGTTGTGTGTGACGTCCAGCATCTCAATTTTTCTGCAGTCACACACCCAGTCCGGAAGGTACTCCAAAAGGTTCCTGTCTCAACACACACGCGCGCGCGCACACACACACACACACACACACACACACACACACACTCAAACTGAGCAGAGTTGTCATTCTGCTTTTAATTGTACAGATGAATGATTTTCATGATTTTTTAAATCGACTGATTTCTTCCGGCGTTACTTAAGAATGCCAATCATTTCCATGAAGATGACTAGAAAAAGGACATTGTACAGATCTTTCCTAGACCTGGCATTTGGTTCACAAACAGAAAAACAGCTTAAGGCAGATACATACATAATGAGCCCTGACATACTGTAGCACTTTCTGCATAATTATACAGTAAGCCTACAGCCACAGAGTGTTGAACACATATCTTCTTAGAGTTTGTTGATTATCAATTTATCACTCAGATTTGGCTTTACCACCTTTTAGGCAATTATTATGACTAGAAACATTTTTAAAATATGTTAATGCAACTTCAAAAATGTTCCAAAATGAGAAACTATGGCCAGAACTCACTGTGATAGCTCCATGTGTGTCAGCTGGTTAGGGACTGGATAGATGTTGACTGTCGTGAGGCCTGTGGGCAGATTAAAGGCACAATCAGCAGCCAAACATCTGTCCCGTGCCTATGAGTGTTTATAGGATGCACGTATCACTGGGGAGTAAGGCCTGAACACACAGTCAAACTGACAGTCCGGCAATAACAGCAGCTAGTTGACGCTCTGCTTGACTCACGGTTGCTGCCGGCATGAAGCATGCGCAGTGTGAAGCCGCTGAGCGTTAGTGTTCCCAGCTGGTTGCGCTGGCAGTGCAGAGTTTCCAGGTTGCAGATGGAGCTCAGGTCTAATGTGTCCAAGCAGTTGTCCCGTAAGTCCAGCTGGGTCACCTGGCTCACTGCCTCGAGACTCTCACTCTTCACCCAGCGCAGCCCATTCAGCCTGGATTTACCAGAGAGTACAAGGGCTTAAACATTACTGGTTATTACCGAAGGAGCTGAGGCGAAAACCTTCGGACGGGAAGCTAAGGGGACATCGAACAAAATGTTGAGCGCTGCAAGTCCACTGCGCAAACTGTGGAGTCTCACAGTTGATTCAACTATTGTTAGTATTAAGTTTATTTGATTGCAAATCTAAAACGGTAAATGGACTATATTTATATATATATATATATATATATATATATATATATATATATATATATATATATATATAGCGCTTTACAGGACAAGTCACATTCACCCATAGACACACATTCATACAGCGCAGCTATTTAGCGCTACCGTCACATTCAGACACATCCAGACACTGTCGGAAGATCCATCAGAGGCAATTCAGGGTTAAGTGTCTTGACCAAGGACACCCGGCATGCGGAAGCTGGGATCGAACCGCCAACCTTCGGGGTTAGAGGATGGCCATCAGTGGTGTCAAAGATATTGTGTTTATTGGATTAAAGACGGGGCAAATCCATTGACCCTCCCTCTGTTTCCCTAGGGGAAGCTTCTGTTAACAATTTTGTTCAAATTTGCCTTTTCATATTTGGCACTTTACCTGAAACAGCTCTTACAGAATATAGTTAACAAGGAGTAGAACGTGTCCTGAGTTTATGACTGCCAGGAAAGCCACTGTGTACCACTGTGAGATCCAGACTCTCCTTGACCTCATTCATCCTGTTAATAAACAACAACTCCTCTTTTATCGGAGCTGCCAACCCACTAATCCACTGCAGATGAACCTTGCCCTTAACAAATATGGCCCGCCATTGCCAAACCACAACTTCAACTCCTAGGGTTGAATTATTAGCTGGCTGTGGATGGAACAGCGGAAGCTGGTTTGATCCTCAGAGACTGGTAGGAAAATCAATGACTGGAACTTTCCCCTCCCTAATTACCCACCGCAGAGGTTCCCTTGAGCAAGACACTTAGCACCCAGCTGTTCATGTGGAGCTGCTAACAAGCCAACAACAACATATGACTGTAGTTGTGGGCAGCTTCCAGGTGTGAGTGTAGATGTGAGACGAGGTGATGCAGAAGAAAACATTAGTGCTCAGCAAACTTGTCATCTAAAGATAAATATGTAAAAAGGTGACGCTTACATCAGGGGTGGGGAATAGAGGTTCAGACAAGAGTTTGTGTTGGGACATTTATCTTTCTGTCAATGCTAAAAAAAAACGTGTAGTAATATTCTCCACCTGTAAACTGAAAGACTGACAGTGATGGAGGCTCCCTTTTTTATTCCTGATCACATATCGACCCTACATTATCCACACAATGACAAACGAGAGAGACCGACAGAGAAGGAAGAGAAGGACGAGTCAAGAAAGAAAACAAGAAGACCACGCACTATTCAGAGGCTGAGAGCCATTTGTTTCTCTGGCTGGCTTCTTACCGGAGGTCGATGCTTTTCAGGTGGCTCATTCTGGCCAGAGTACACAACTCCAGAGTCTCCACCCTGTTCCCAGCCATGGCCAGCTTGTCCACCGCACTCAGTCTCTCCAGCAAAGCGGGGATGTGAGAGAAGTTGTTGAAGGAGAGCCCCAGGCCGTTGAGCTGGGACAGGCCACCCAGCTCCTCAGGCAGGGAGCTGAGGTGGTTTCCATCCAAGGACAGCGTCTGCAGGCTAAAGGATGAAAGATCAAAACGTGTCATGTTTTGCCTTCTTTTACATCAAAGAGTGGTCAAAATATCTGCTTCACAGTCGTTGTCTGTGGGAAAACATCCGACACTAAGTGGATACACAGAATAAAAATTTGAGTGATTTAGCTTCCTGACTTAATCCGATTGCATAACCAAATATTTTAACTTTCACTGACTCCAACACCTAATCAACTGAAAGATGAATAAAAGAAAATCATATGAATTTCACGGAAATAGAAAATATAATAATATTTTAAAAGAGCAATAATCAAGATAGAAATCTGATATTACAGAAACAAACCCATTCCTTTCCTTATTCCTGATAAAGCACAGATTATATCATTCTTAGCTGGAGCTGTTTTGTTGTTCTGAGACCACTTTTTGAAGGGTGAGCCATATAAAAATCACGTAAATTTGTTAAATTATCACTATATTATAATAATATTCAACTTTTTGCCAAATGCACCTTTGGGGCGTCTTTGTGACTACATTATTTGTTTCATGTTTAAAATCATGATCTCTTTTGAAGATGGCACGGATGCAATTTGTACAGGATTTCACTGTGTGTGTGTCTTTAGGATTCAACCCTTATGGAATTTGCTGGTGATTTTTCATTAGCTGCTATGTGGGTAATGTTTGTAGATCTACATACTGACCTTAATATTTATGTACTGTGTGTAATATACAGTATGTATGCAGTGAATGTATACTGTCACACCTTTGAAGGTTGCCTATCTGCACAGGGACGATGTGGAGATTATTGCAGGAGAGGTTGAGCTCGGTCAGGGTGAGGATCTCACACACACACTCTGGGAACACACCCAGTCGGTTGTGAGACAAGTTCAGGCTCTTCAGCTGGGAAAACCTAAACAAAGAGAACAGCATGGAGGACATTCAGCACCTAGAGGGTGACTGCAATAAAAAAAAACATACAAACTCAAAAACATCTCAGCTTTTCTTGTTTCGTGTATTTCATTTTTTTAATATGTTGGTACAGTTGGCTGTTTCACATAGTAATACAACCTAAGCATCAATCCAGCACGTCTCCTGGGAGGTGGGCTATGATGAGTGAGGTGGTGCGATTACCTGGGGAGGTTGAGCAGGCCTCCGGGCCCCTGTAGGCTCATGAAGTTGTGTCGAAGGTTCAGGTGGGTGATGTCCTGACTGTAGAACAGATATTCAGGCACTGCTTCCAGACTGTAGCAGGACAGATCCACCATGCTCACTGTCTGAGACACCACCTGCACACACACGCACACACAGGCGTAGAAAATCACAATGAAAATTTAATCCAGATCGTAGCCACAGCATAATGCATACATAAACACTTTTCTATTTGTTTTAATAACACTATTCACAGAAGTGCATAGTGCAACCACACAGGTGTCAGAAGGAAATCTCTAAACTAAGAGCAATGCCTCTCCAGCTAAGTTTGGCCAAAACCTGCAGCTTTCAACTAACCATTAGCTATGCTGTAAGTGCACACATCTGATTTTTCTCCTTCCCTTCTTGCTTTGACTTTCAAGTTGTGTCCTCGTGGGGCATTGATAGCTTCATGATATATGACCTAAACTTAATTGAAATGGCTCCTCCATCAGCCCCAATCGAATCCAATCAAGACAGGCAGCATTCTCCCCTGACCCGGTACATTAGGACGATATAACTCATTTCCTTCTTTCACAAGATTCCTTAGAACCTTCAATCAACTAAGGCAGCAACCACGCTGACACCACGTGCCTTATGGTGAACGCCAACCAGACATACACCAGTAGTTTCCAAAAGAAGTTTCTAAAGAGGCTTTACCATACAAGTATTTTATAACAAATATTTTTCTTTTTCTTTTTAAAATTATAGTCTTTCTGGCTACTCTCTGCTAACGTTAGCAGTCTGGGAAATGAGATCGGAGTGTGGGAGGTTGGTATGGATTACTTCCTTGTTAAAATGAAAATGCGAGTAAGTTCTATACTTGTACAATGTCATCTTGCCTAAATAAAACATTGAAACATAAAGAGTCTTTGCCTCAAGTGAGTTAGGACAACAGATAATGGAAGCAAGTACACTGGCCTCAGATTATGCAAGCATCCAGCTAAGAAATGTCTCCAGACAGACAATGCCCCAGTTACCAGAGAGGTGGAGTTTATCTTCCAGGGGAAACACAGAGGTTGTGAGTCACAGACTACAACGCCTGTTAGTGCTAGTTACAGTCAGACATACTTAGACTGAGCTGCAGGTTTATCAGGTACATCTATCTAAAATGTTCTCTAATTCAACAGCTCTGCACTAAATAAAGTTTCAAAATGTTCAATCTTTCTTGAAAACTCTTTTAAAGAGGTGTTGATCCAAGGTTGAAGGAGGCTTTTTTCAGTCGTGCAGTTGAATTGTAGTGAGTTAGGCCAAGAATAAGTAGTTAGTAATACAGGATGCACGATGTTCTCATAGGGAGCCAAACTCACCTTTGTGAGTGTCGAGAAGAAGTGTGCGATTGCATCTGCGTGTGTGATTCTGTGCTTGTCTTGGCGTAGTTTAAAGCCCAGATATGAATGTCTGAGGACAGTCTCCTCCACTGGATTGCACACTGTGCAGCAAACCAGAAAATGGGACTGCCGCTCAGCAGAGCGTGACATCACGTCACCGCTTTCAGAGACGACAAAGACAAAACTGCTCGTCTCCCACAAAACCGACTCATCTGCAGGGCCACTTTGAGAACCAACTCCTCTTTTAAAAAGAGTAATTAAGTTATGCGAGCGTGGGCGAAGGACACAGACTGACAGATGGGGGTTTAAAGAGAGGTAGAAGGATAGAGTTGCTGTTTTAGATGATTTGCAATGTGAATGTGCAACATTTTGAAGCAGTGTGATAGAGGCAGAGGGGAAGGAGAAACAACACACTGAGGGGAAACAATATTCATCGAAACTGACAGCTGTGTTGGAAGGGAGCACAAATGGAGGTTCAGTGAATCAGGGACTTCGATCAACGAGTGCACTACATGTTGACTCAGGGATTCTTACATGGAACTGTTCTGTTCACTGTACAGCTGGGGAACCAGGAACAGTTACAGTTAACACGGCAATAAATAAAGCTGAACCCATCACTCTGGGGGTGAGTATGCAAGTGTACAGTATAAATGCTGTCAGGGTTTTGCATTTTATGGACAATACATTAAAAACAGGGTCAACTGAATGCTTGTGCCATTTGCTCAGGAGTTTCTGCAAAATGACTTAAACAATGAAAATCATTCACTGAATCAATTAACTCCAAGCGCAACTTTAGCTCATGTGTAGTCAGGGCTATACTTTAATGCATTTCAACAAATAACAAATCACATGAAATGTTGACGTCATCTAATTTCTTGTATAAAGTATTTCCATGAAATTTATAGCCAGTGTCAACTAAAGAGGATAAATATTGCACAATTAAAAATGTAATTGATTTAGCACAAAAGCTACTCGCACTGCACAATTACATAAGATCATAAATGATATTTTTAAAGAGCTCTTCCCTAGTTTTTGAGAGAAACCTTATATTTTGCAGTCACGACTTTTTCATAAGCAATATATTAAAATGTCCTCTTCCTCTCATTTGTAATAAACCATACTAATTGCTAATTACCGTTAAAAGTTATGCAGTATAATTAAAACATAATTAATCTACAGGAATGTATTGCGCACATTCTGACAAATTCAGATATGCTGCTCTATAATGTATCTCTACACTCCAGTATTCAGTCTCATCCCTCATGCTCATTTTGAAGGCACACATGCACTTGCTGATTCTCTCTCTCGCTCTCACACGCACACAAACACATTATGCAATGTAGCATAAACAGTGGCCCAAATCCACCAAAAACCTTCATCAGTCATCATCCCCAGTCTCCATAGAAACCTCGCGGCTCAGTCTCAGCCTTAACAGAGAGTGCTTACAGGCAACTCTAACCCAGTAATCCATACCACCATGGAAGAGAGAAAGATCCTGGACTTAGCATGAATCTGCAACTAATTGGATTTTCTTTTTTTTATGTTGCCCGTCTCCTTCCATGGATAACTGTGTGCTGGCTCTGCCTCGGTGGAGCCTCTCATACAGGCTGTTGCACAATAGCCAATAATTAGGATATTAGAGACAAAGCGAGCTAAGCAGAACCGAAATGATGATATATTTTTTTGAAGAGCAGTTGTGAAGACCTCTGATAAATTCACAAAATATAACAAAAATACATGTACAGAGATGTGTTTGGGTCTTTCAGAATCCTCTAATCTGGAGCTCTACTGCTGAGGACCTTTGTTAAAAAAAACACAACAAAAAGGTGTCCTCTAAGAGGAGTATAAAAGATCTACTATGTGAATACAGGTTCATCCAGTGCCAGACACTGCTGGGGGTTGACTCACTGGAGCAAATCAGATGGACTCAGACAGGCGGTTTCTGATTGGATGACTCAAAAGGCACAAGGCAACCGTAGTCCCCAACATCTAATCTCAGATTTAGTACAAGCCCAGGGGGACTAACTGGAAACAAAAAAAATGTTGGTGGGAGAAAACACAGTAACAAATGCTTTGTCTCTTGCTTACTTTTGATGCCTGTCGATGCCATCGTTGGTAGTCTGCCAGTGTGTCAAAGTTGACAAAGTATGTCTGGGCCTGTGATCCGGCTGAGCTAAACATCAGACAGTGTTGCCTCCGCTTCACCTCCTCCACCTCAAGACAAAGAACACAGATACGATGAGGAGGGACACTGGGAGGGACGACACAAACCGAGGATGACGATTAGCATTCATCGTTATTGCAGTGATGGTGAAAGTATAGCAAAAATTTTCAAAAATGGAAATATTTTCAGTTCTTCCACCACAGATATATGTATGAGTTTTGTTTCACAATTCATTCTGTAATAATGATGTGTTGTAATTTACATTAATTCCAACTTTCAATGTACCTGTCTCATCTCCCTCTACTTCAGTAATTGAGTTCCTATATTAAGAGAACTAAGAGTCCAAAACTGTTCACTGAAGCCATGTGATAAAATAGTCGGACAAAACAGCAAAATCTTCGACCATGTTTTTTTTCTAGATTCCAGAAAATAAAGTTGTTCTCGTTCATCAAACCCAAGTCGACAGTCTAGATATGAGGAGTAGGATGTAGAGGTCAGTTAGCTTCCCTCCCCCTTCATACCAAAGACATATCATATCACCCAGAATTTTTTTCTTCCATTTTCAAATTTGTAGTTTTTAGCTCACGTAAGGAAACGCTACATCTGGAGCTACAAAACACTTTATACAACTATTTCACATGTGCAGTATCGTCCACCAAGTATTTTTTGTGACCCAATGTTTTCAACAATGTGATTACAGGTTGTCAGTTCAACAACGCACTCATTTTATTAGTTACCCATTCATGGTTCAAGACAATCTGTAAAAATCAGCGGCTGTGTTCTCTCAAGTTGGAAAGACAACCTGTATAAACTGTCGCCTCATTAGCCTCAATGATTGGGACGTGTTATTTTAGATGACACCATTCTGCACATGAAGTAGTGCATCATCGTTTTAACTGTATCCAGCTGGTCAACACAGCTGTGTTGTTGTAGAGTATCTACACTCAGCCTGATACACGGGCTCTACCCTGGGGAGAGTGAAAGGTTAACACCTTGTACGTTGGTCTGGTGGCCAAACACTGAACCCTCACCTTTCCCCCCACCAGGGGTAAGATGTGCAGCTTCCCAGTCAGGCTGTCTTTCACCGAGGCCACTATGAGACAGGTGCCACAGAGAATGACCTTCCGCTCTGCCCACTTGTGCAGTTGTGTCTTGCCCTTCCTGACACTGAATACGCCTTTCAGCAGAGTGCGCTCTTGCTGGTCTGCATTCACTGGATGCTCTGGAAGACAAAGCCCACACACAAAGGTTAGTGTAGATCTATAGACATCGATCTAATGCAGAAGAGCCCCCCACCCTTCCTGGGGTACACAAATCTAGCAAATTAATAGCAAATGTTCTGCAGTTAAACAAAAGACGAAGGGCCCAAGACGGTGAAGTCATGTACATACTCACAGGTCGGTATGATATCACCCGTAGAGTAGTTGACTCATTAGCAAAATTAATCCAGGATCCTCACTGCCCCATTAACTCACAGACCGTACATGTGGATGGATCTCGCTGCACAATAATTGGTTTGACCTTAGAGTAATATGTTTTTTCCATTAAACTCCATTGTTAAAAATCTATTGAATTAAAGCAGCTCTCTGCTGCTTCTCAACACATTTAGGTTGTTGTGTGTCATACAGCTCCCAGCTCAGGTCCGAGTCAGGTTGGATTATTCAAATTTCACCTACTGAGATTTTTTTTCAAACCTCCGCAATTAATGTCGTACATTTCAAGAAGGCGCACAAAGACAGAAAGAGACAGATAGTTCAGGCAATGTGTTGTGTTAGCTCCGGAAGCTAATGCTCAGTAATGGATGGTATAAAGCAAAGTATAATGCTCAGGGTTTGGGGTTGGTTCGATTTAATTTGGCAGTACCAGTTACCAGTAAACTAAATACTCGCCTATTTAGTCTGGCTTTCATGTAATGTTTTATAATTTTAGTGTTTTCTTATTTATATTTACTTTTTGTCATTATTATTTATCGTATTTTTAGAAAGATAGATTCAAGCTTCTTTTCTTCATTTAGATCATAAAGTTTTAGATCATCAGCTCTCAGCATCACAAGATGCCAGTCAGCGCATCAAGGCTAAGGTGAACAGCAGGTCATCTGCCAACAAGGTGTCCTGCAAATGCTGTATGAATACAAGTCTCTTTCTTTTCCTAGCTGTGTTTCTATCCACCCTACTGCTGTCGATACAGTACCTAGAAAAGGACCCTCATATTGACGAATGAGTCATGGTTTAGTCACATTAAACTTCACTCTTTTCAGTAAAATGATGCCAACCTGCACAACTGACCGCCTAAGCCGGCCCATTCTGAAGGACACACCAGGCTTCAAGAACTCTCAGGTGGGATAAGCACAGAGGAGACACTGCCTCAACCATGTGTCCTCTGTTTTCACTTCACAAGGGCAATTTCATCTGAGACGAAATGAAAAACCCCCACATGTTTTTCTTTGCCAGGGAAACTGACAACGAACAAGCCAAGCGCCCTCTCACAACAAACTGCCAAAGCTGGCAGATCAATAGCAGCGCCTGATCCTTGGGTGTCCCCTCGCTCAGAGAGGAAATTAGAGACACAAACCCCCAAAGGATTAATTCTGGGAAGTATAGAGCTTCAATAAAGGGGCAACACCTGGACTGCAAATTCAGATTTTGACTTTTACTTTATTTGGGCAGAGTTTTTATTTGATGCTCCTATTTTATTCAATAAATGTGGAGAAGAACTTTTGTAGAAAAACATTTTTGTGTTCCTCCAAAGCTGTTTCCAGACTTGAACTCAGCAGAGCATGTCTGAAGGCAGCGTTAGAAATTTATCAGACACCAGAACTCAGCGGTTGTATTGTCATCACCCTTTCCTGTTTATCATCGTGAGAAGATGAGGAAACATCATCATCATTAGCACTGATCCATTCAAGGAATCCACACACAAATCATTTCTCCAGAATACAGCTGAGGGTGTGAGTTATAATAAATCAAATATAATATATTCATTAAAACAAATAATTAAGCAGAACACTCAGTCGCCCACTGCAGTGCACATATCAATAAACTCATCATCGCACACCCACTCGCTACGACAAAGGTTGACAGGATTCTTTCACCGGCTTCACAGTACATCACCAGAAACAAGTACACTCAATACCTAGCTTTGTTATGTTGTCAGGGGGCTGTATTCTTAAAAATACCACCCACAGTCTGGTCTACCTTATCAATGTTCTAAACATTATCAAGCAAGAATTATCATAACGACCCCTAAAGTCAGCGAGAAGCGGTTTGGTTGAGGGAATTCAGCGACCTTCCATTTTAACAACGCAACAATATATCTTGTTCATACTTTCATGTTCTCCTCCCATCTGCAGCTTGTGAGGGCTCAATCATCGCCGGTTGCAGCTACAATTGAAAGTTTTCTTTCAACTCAAACACATATTGATGCACTGTAGCAGTGACAGTCGAGCAAAGAGAAGAGAAGGAGAGAAAACAGTTGTCCATGCACTGACGAGCACGAGCGAGAGGACACAGAGTGCAAGATAAAAATCTATCAAAGTTCAAATCGCATAAAAGTATTGTGCTTGGAACTTGATTTATAACTCTTTTTACTCTCTGTTACTCTTACTCTTCATTATGCTCACTACAGGGTCAGCCACACCACAAAATTACAATATATAATAACTATATTAATAACAATGTGGCCCTGCGATACGCTGGTGATCGGTCCAGGGTGTAACCCCCCCCCACGACCCTTAAAGGATAAAGTGGTATAGATACTAAAGGGATGGATGATAACAATGTGAGCATATACAGTGAAGAATGGTGTTTGTTTGCTTTTTACTTTGTGAGTATGTTATTCCAGGTCAAGAACTGTCATTGTGGGTTGAGGAGAACAGGTAATGTATGGTTCAGGCTCTGCATCTCATCCAAAGTATTTTTTTCCCTCTAAAAGTTTAACTTCATATTGCTTTTTTGCAATTCTATATCAGAACAGCCACCTGCCTGAAAAACCAATGGACTGTTTATGAAAACCGGTCCCAGCCATAAAGAGTCAACTTCTAAAACAAACACATCGTAATCCCTCAAGGCCTATAGGGCTGTTAGTTGCTTGGGCAACGGGTTGCACGCCACTGTAAATCAAAGTCCAATATCAGTTGGTAAACTTCCATAATGTCTCTAGTAACCTCAATCCCACCCAAGGGATCAAAAATAGTGTTGACCATTCCCAGTGGGTCCAAATGGGTTTAGAAAAATGTCCATAGATTTTGTGTCCTTGTGTTTTATTGATAGTGATGTTGTCCAAGTCTGAAGGAGCAGGGCCACAGAGAGGCTGTGCTGCCTCCATTGAACTAATAATCAAGCAGCGTGAAAAGTCCTACTTGGAGTAGCTGCCAAACCACAGGGACAGTGTGACAAGTGACAGATTAGCGAGTTGATCGTACCACGTCTTATCTCCCCTCAAGTGTGGCTGCAGCTTTCACTCGCATGCAAACTCGGTGAAATCTCACTTCACATGGCATGACAGATGAGCAACGAGGCTGCAACAGGTCAAACTCTGCTCCCTTATCAATAAAGAATAACAATGGACACAGAAGGGAAAGATGACAACAGAGAAGAGCGGTGACAGAGAGAAGGAATACAGGAACTAAAAGAGATACGAAAGATGTTGATGAGTTATGATGTGACAAGATGATGTCAGAGAGGAAGTGAACCGAGGAACTTGAAGAGGGTGGAGGGCTAGAGAGGAATTCGTAAAAGGAGAGACATTTGTCAAAATAGATCCTAACAGAAGAACAAAGCTGGTGCAGCTTTTTATCTTCCCATCTACAGTGAATTCCCCAGTTTCGGATTAATAAAGTTCATCTATCTACATGTCAATATCTTAAAATAGTGCACTCCAAAAATATTTATGAACAGAAAATCTGCAAAAGAATTGATTAATGACAAAATGATGATGATTTAAGGTGATTGTTAGTTACAGCCCTAAAGTGAATGAAAACAATTGTAGGTATGTATAATTCAGAGCAGCCGTTGACTCACAGCATGACAGCATGCATAATGTATCTCAGGAGATTCACCATCACTTTTCAAAGCACGTCTGTGCGCTCAGTCGTTGTTGAGAAAGTTAGCCCCACTCTGACGTCAAGCAGTGTCTGTTCTTTTGCAAACCTTTAAAGAGTAAATGAACTCTGCTTTATTTAAAACAATTCATCATTGTAGGAAGGAAAATTACATTTGCCCCCAAACTTTGTATTTTATGGCTAAAAGACTGGAGGGCGTTTACTCGCTTTTAACCTGTTTTTCATCATATTTCCGATGATTTCAACTGTTGCAACTGCTGAACACACTATTCCCTATATCCCAGAACTTTTTTCTTGCTCAAGGTTGCATAGAGTAATTTAGCATCTTTTTAAAAAAACAACCACTTCTTAAAACTTTGGTCAAGAAACTCTATTCTGATAGCAAATACAGTGTGTCTGCACTGGGCACAGCACAGATGGAAGACACACAAGTGAATACTGCTTGATGACAATAAAACAGACCATAAAAATGGTGGATGTCTTTGGGCAGCAGTAAGCTACCTGACTTGAAAACTGACCATGAGTCCGGAGACAGCCTGCAGGATTCAAATGGCAAACAGGAAATCCTCAGAGAAACAGAAACTGCAACACGAAAAGCACCATTTTATAAGGAGCTGGCAAGAAACCAGAGAGAATCCGCTCCTCTGCAGAGTTCTCTTGCTTGGGGCCATTCAGCGGGAACCCGGGTCAGAATAGAAATTCATTTTTCTCTTATATTTCGTTCTGACTGCTTCTCCCCTTTTTGTCCCTCTGAACAAATTCTTTCACCCTTTCAACCGTAACATGACTTGTGCTTGGTTATTCACAGTGATATTGGTCTGCCTGTCCCTCCAGGAGATGATTATTATGATTAACCACCGGGCCTCACAGTCTAAAACATAAGTTCACCATCCACGTCATAACAGCCTTGGACATCCAACTCTTCATTTAGGTTTAATTTCCGCTGGTGAATCAGCGCCAGCCAAATCAATAACTTGTTGGGTGTGTTCAGACTGCTTGTGGGAACTTCCTTCCTTCTGCCCTGACACTGACAGTGGGCCTGTGACAAGACCTGTGCACAGCAGCCTCATGTCTCTTAGCTCAGAGACAAAGATGTAAGACTGAGATCACCCAGGCAGAGGTGGAATGGGGCCCAGTGGACCGGTGCCAGTGCTTACAGCAGGCCTAGTCTATGCTGCAGCTGAATGGGCCCACACTGGCCCTCAGGTCTCTACAGTTGTTTTCACTAGAAGCAGGTTTTTTATTAAGTCAGCATTTAGAAATGTTTACTCGCTCATCCATGTTTGTTTCCATCTCCTCTGTGCGCCGCAGCAGGAGGGTGTTTGTACAGGAAGCAGGAGGGTGGAGAAAGTCCAAGATGAGTTTCCTGAACAAATAAGAGGACGGTCAAGTTTAATAAATTACCTGCTGTATTGCACTTTGAAACACTGAGCGAAAAAAGCAAATAAAAAAAGCATGCCCTCTTATATCCATGTAAATCACCAACGTATCACAACAAACAGATGTCTGCTTATAACCCTGTCTCTGCACGACCCAAACTATCTGAACGACTTCCGTAAGATACATTCTGTATTAAATGCATCCAGTGCACCAAATCAGGTGATGCTGTAGCAGATGTAGTCCTTACTGGTGGACTGCACTTTTCCTCACCTGCTTAGTCAGATCATCACCACTGACAGCTCAGAACAAGGCTGTTGTTGTGTGTTTTGACAATACATCAGAGCCCATCAACAGGACCACTGTGGGTGGGAATGAAAGGTTTCCCAGTGCCAGACAAAATATGAGGTTAGAGAGCTCGTCCAAAACACCCGCATGTGGAAGGTAATTCGGAACAACCACAACAACCTGCCAGCTATACTGCCAGGTCATTCTTTTCCCACGTCTATGGTGGTCAAATGGGCAAATCAAGATGTCTTCTTGGCGATAGCTGGATATTGAGTATCGGTCGTGCCCGGTTCATGGCCCTCTTTTCCCACGAGTTAACAAAAAGAGGCAGGAAGTCTCCGAGGAGCCTCGACTCCAGCGGATGTGGCCTGACTAGTGATAGTAGCCAAGATGAGACCAGTTCTTATGTTGGCAGGAGGCAACACAAATGTTTCACTGGACACAGAAGGACTGGGAATAAGACTGAGGCCACAGCAGGCTTGAGATCTGACAGCTAAACAATAATCCTTTTTACTACCAAGTAGATATAAAGACATGAAAAGTTTATCCATTCTAGCTAAAGGCAGAAAAAACAAAACATAAAAGCTGCTTATGAACTCAATGTTCTTCTGATGAGCAATCTCCTTCAAGAAATCACAATTATACCAGACATTTTCAACTGGGCAAATCTGAATGTGACCTTGTCGTTCTACGTGGTCAAAAAGAAATGAAACCTGTTTATTGTCAACCGGAATATTGCAACAACAGCTGTTGAGTTTGGTGTTTAGCATGTCCTTCCATTCAGCGAGGCAGCAGCGCATTTCGTTCTAGGGAGGGTTGTGTACTTTATGTGGGGAGGAATTACATGTGAGCCCTTTAGACGCTGTGGTTTGTTCAGTCTTCCTCTTTCTCTGGCACTGCAGCGTGCGAGCAGCTCTAATCTAAAACATAAGGCGTTCCACTGACTCAGCAGGAACATCGGCAAGTTAATCAAATGGAAACACTTCACAGAACATCCCGTTTTACCCTTAATGGTGATTCCTTTGGTTTATTCCTGCTACTGTAAGAGTGTCGTTAGACCAACGCACAGACTTAAACAAGGAGAGCTAGAGATGTCTTTGTGTTTATGTCAGATATACTGGGACACATGTAGGTCTATCAGGCCCACACTCAGTATCAGTATATATTAAAAATGTGTCCCTGGTTTCTACAGAGTCACATCCATTCAGCTACTGCATTAATGAATCACTTTCATACATCATACGGACACAGGGACATTTAATCACTCCGGTTCTGGGGTCACGGGAGTGTGTTGACAGTGGCAGGTGAAATGCAGCCCACATGGGGACGGAGAAACACCGCAGGTCACTAACTCACCACGAGGCCAGGATGGGGGTGTGTTTGCTTGTATCTCTCAGGCTATAATGAGTATTTGAGACAGCTTCAGGAGGCATCGCTCTCAGAGAGCCTCAAACAAACCATTTTGGAACATTTGACCTGCTGCAGTTTCATTTTAGGCCTTGTGGTCTGTTTTCAGAGGAAGGATCCTGGCCCCTGTGCGTCAGTCCGTACTTACCACTGTAGAAACGGATCAAACAGCTGAGGTCTGAGTTGGCCGCTTCTTGCTGCACCCGCACGTGGTCTGCGTAGCCCATGGATGCCAGGTAGTTGTAGAGAATCTGGAGCGGACGCTCAGAGGGGTCCAGCCTCCTGAGGGGCAAAAGAAGAGGGGAGGTGGTGTGATAATGACCGCCACACAAAATAGCAACACCATTTTTTTAAACAGGGAAAAGCAGTAACATGCAACTAAAGTTGCAGTTTGCAGTTCATCGCCGTTAAAAGTAATAGACAGAGTTTTTGATATGGATTGCAGAGTCCAAGCCAACGTTCACAATGCTTAATCTATTCTAATCAGTCCCCTTGTCCAGCAGGTATTTCATCCAGCCTCTTCTCTCTGCCTTATTAGTAGTGATTTCGGCATGATGGCATCACATCACTTATTTGAGTTGTCAGTGACCAAGCTACAGTTACAGTTGGTCTGGTTTCTCACCATGCAGAGGAACAGCTGATACAAAAAGATGATATGAGATTTATCTGTACGGTGGCTAGTCTCACTTTACATTTCAGAGTGAGGAGCTTATTGATTTGATAGGCCCATAGTATCAAGCCGATAACCCCTATGAGAGGAAACAGTTGAGGTGTCTGGGAGCCACGTTTGGAATTGTTCTGGCATGACATGACATGACATGTCGGAGCAGAGGGATTATACATCATATATATCCTAGGGACAATAAGGGATCCCCATGGAAGAGCATGTTGCTGGGAAAAAGAACAATTGACTCTCTACTCACCCCGTTGGCACAGTGAGCCTGATCTTGATAATTGCCTCAAAAAATGTTTGAATGGAGGGATTGATCTCCTCCATCAACTCCATTGCCTCAGTAAATAATCTTAAAGGAAATTTATTCGACTGAAAATAAAATGTTCCCCGTGCTGGACAGAACAAGAGCCCGATCCATATGCAGTTTGTCCGATAATATATCACCCGCTATGAGCCTTTCACAGACTTATAGTATTGCTTATTATATTTGCTGATATGTGCCGATATGAAAAATGTTATTTTACAGAGTAAACACAATGTTTATTTTTATTCATAGTGGTTTGACTGTAGAATACAAAGTCTAAATTACATTTTTTGTCATAAGGGTTTGATGACGACATCTTGGAAATCGTTATCAATTCTTTAAAAAAAATTACATATATCTGTATCGGAATTTTTTTACTACCTAATACCGATGCCGGTATTGGCATCGTTCCCCCCAAAAAATCCCTGTCGCTCGGGCCCGAGACAGAACCCAGACCAAGTCTTCCTGTAAAGCGGCACATTACTACAAGCTATAAAAAGAAAAAACACTAAAAACAGCTTCCTCCCTTCCATCATGTCCCTTCTTACAAATTCTTCTTCAGTTCTCGTCTCAGTGCTGTCAACAGCTCTGTGTGTTAGATCCCTTTGTATATAGTACATACATCTACTATCAAGCACAGTAATAAAACATACTAAACATAGATCATTTATCAAAAAAGTGTTTTTAAAATATTTACAGAAAGGAGAGAAGATATTAAAGTAGAGGTCACTTTAAGGTCAAACACATGGATTCCTTGCTCATGAATTTTACATCAACACCATTTAATTCAATGCATTTGATGCAATCTTGACTTGTCTTTGCTGTATGTGCTGTCCGTAGGAATGTAGAGATTCCTTTGCATGAACAAAAACCATAAGTTTTCCTAAGTCTCCAATACCCTTTAATATTAGATTTTAAGTCCACCCAGTCATACTCGCTGGCAAGCTGCAATTTAAGTCCTGTACTGCTAGAATATAAACGCGGCCTATCCACTGACTTACCAAAAGCCTTTCATTTGTTGCTATTCTTCATTACTCTGCAATGCCTCCAGCCTTAAACCAGCGTAGCTGACCTATGAACTATAGGTTCATATCCTGTTGATTCATTAGCAGCCAGTAAAATGATTAGCACCTCCACTCATGTTTCCAGCACATCATCTGCAGCATGTCAACTGCACAATGGTCCAGCACTTTAATGCTCCTTACACAACCATTTACAAGTCTCCACAATAAATAAAACTAGTGGCATTTTTGTGAGTACCCCTTATCTTAGGAGATTTTAATATTTTGCTGTGTCGATATCCCACATCATTAAAAAGAAACCCTGAGCAGACAGTAAGACTCTCACAGAATATGCCATAAACCACTGCGATTTGATTTAAGCTATAGTGTTTTTTGTTATTTCAGACCCTCCCCTCTAATATCTGCACACAGGCTTTTTTCACAAAAGCAAAGGAGGAACAGCCCAGATTCCTTGGTCGCGGATCACTGAACCAGCTTTTTATCCTTTCACAGATAATCAAGGGGTCATTTGCTATTTCTGTCTACATATGTCTTCTGGAGCCTGAAAGAGGCTTAGACTTATGTTCCCGGAGGGTGTCCCGGGTGAGACGCTGTGAGAGTATGGGATATTAAGATAACTGCTGCAGGTCCTCTGGGTCGTGTTTGCCCACTTTGCATTACTCAAGCTTGTTCATGGTGACGTTCTGTTTGTGGCTCTCATGGACAGGATATCGTAAATGCTGCGGCCTGGTATCTTTTGTACTGTATATGATATAAATGAGAAAGAGATGTGGATATATATATTTAGAAAAATATCATGCTTCTAATCTAAACTGTTTTTGTTAGATGTAAGTGTTTGTCCGAATTCCTGTTTCACTTGTGTTTATTCTGTGTCTAATGTAAGAGATGTGCTTCCATTTTAATGAATGCAGCTGTCTAAACCTGCTGCCTAACATCTCATGTTTCACTTGCACTATACTGGCATGAACACAACCCAAAGCATCATTTTATGCTTCAAGTGCTGTTTTATTTCTTTCACTTTTTCCCTTTTTCCATTTTGTGAGCCTTCCAGTCGCAGTTCCAGTTGAAGTCTGTAATTTCGAGTTCTGAGGTACAGTATAATGGAACAACAACCCCGACTTCCAAGCTCCGAGTTATAATGGAACGCAGCATCACTAGCCGACATGAAGTTCACGGGTGTAGTAAACATTTCCATGGTAACAGGGAGCTCCACAAAATTAGAGACGCCAATGTTAAACTTCAGGATTGTGGGTAGTGTAGCACTTTTCAATGACATTGTGAATAAAACTTGTGACTTCTATAGGTGCATATACCATAGTTTCACAATCCCGTAGCTCTTGGTGAGTCTACCTTGGATGGTTACAATATTATGGATAATAATGTGATGGAGAGTATGAATGGGATTTTCACCTCCCGTTACCTTACTGTTGAGATCTATTTAGCTCAAATGTAGAAGACATTAAGTATCACATAACTTTATTTATTAACTTAGTTTGTATTTACCTGATTAAGTCTCCATGAAGCTGAACATAGAGTCCCTGTCCATCCCTCTGAGCACACAGCTCCTCCACTGTGGTGCGTGTGGAGCAAAGCACCAACTGCAGGTCAGTCTGTGGGGTGGAGGAGGCCTGTGGGCCTGAAGCTGGGGGCTGAGGGTCCACTGTCCCGCCATACAGACACACACAGCCCCGCTGGGTGTCCCCCTTCAGCCAGTCCCGCTCCCGTGATCCAAATCTGGTCTTTCTTGTCACACAGCCACGACTACCATTCCGCTTCATGTTGCGCTGCTGACACAGAACGAGTTATTTAAGCACACAGGTTGACATGAGTCTAACGGCGGCGGGCCGCCTAAAGAGCTTGAAGGTGGTTCAAGATGTATTGTTGACCCTCTCAGAGGGGCTGTGAATGGAGTCATTTTCCCAAAATGTAAAAATATACTAATACTGCAAACTACAAAGTAACAACTTTTACAGCTACAGCCCAACTATGTGTCATCAACTGAGTGTATGAACTTTGCACTTGGATGATACAGTCAGACTTGAAACGAATGATAATAATTGTTATGATCGGTTTCGTTGCACTTAGGTTGTCGAATATCACAAAACAATCTCAACAAATCTTCGCTACAACTTCCCAGAACCAAAAGTGATGTTTTGAAATTATGAAGAAGTAATTATTTCATGTTGGGAAACACCCTCTCAGCTCTAACAAATATAGTATTATTGCTTCATAAATGATTTAAAGATTTATTGCTTATCTGAATAATTATGAATTGCCTATCGCTCACTGATGTAGTGGGAAGCTGTGTCACTGTGAATGTGAAGCAGGGCCAAGCTGAATAACTGAACAGTCAACCTGCCCTCAATAAGAAAGAAGTAGACGCGTCATTATGTTCCGACCATCTGACTAAAAAAGGAGGTATTTGTTAATGACAGTTTTTCAGGTAGCTACGGAGGTCCCTTGTAGACATATTGATCATGTGGTATGTACAGCAACTTTAACACAAACTGCATTGCGTGCCTCAGCGAATCACGCAGACGTCCACGTATTTTAGCAAAGACATCGAGGCATCTCCTCGCTGGTTCTCAAAACACCGGATTGATTTCAGGCACAAAATAAAAATAAGTAAATACTTACTGCCCCTTGAATGTTCACCGAATTATGGTTTCACAGCAAATGTCTTTATGAGCAGAAATACAGAGTGGCTGAATCAGAACTGAAGAAAGATTCGGCATTTCACTTACTCTATGGCCCAATGCACTTCACATCAACAGTGTGACCTCCTTTACTGTAGGATTTTGATGTGCGCCCTTTCATCACAGACGAAAACTGATGAACGCATACACATGAAATTGAATAGCACAGCTGAGTGTGTGTGTGTGTGTGTGGACTTTAGGGACTTATATGTCATTACACATTGTGTGTCTTGCCCTAAGATGTCGTGGAGAGACTGCTAAGAAGTGGGCCTTCCTGTAAAAGCTCTAGCAGCCTATGAGAGTGCGTGCGTGTGCGCGTGCGTGCGCGCGTGCGCGCGGCTGTTAATTGGCTCTGGTACATTCCTCGCTGCATGGCAGTCCTCAACAGATCAGAGACCGACCAGAGAATATCAATCAGCCGACATCACAGACACTCGTTACACAATACCATACGAGGGGATGCCTTCTAAGCGGCGTGCCCTGTTTGAATCCCCCAGTGCGATGTCAGAAGAAGAAGCCCCACATGCAACACAACACGCAGATACGCGTCGTGACGGACCGGCCACTCGCCTTCAGCACGCGGATCCCCGTCGCAGCGCGAGCCCCCGGACCTGCAGTCTGACTCAGCCCCGCCTGGCGGACCGCCGTGTCCGGCTGCCTGTCGATGCACGCCCCGCTCCCTGCCTTCGTGGTGCCCGCCGGGGTGTCGGTGGCCGCGGCGGCGGCGGCGGCGGCGGCGGCGTTGTCCTCGTCCTCCATCGCCATGTCTCGTCCGCCGTCGTCAGCGGCGACCACAGCCGAGCGGCGCCGTCCGGCTACGTGCCTGGCAGGTTCCCGAGGAAGAGGAGAAGGAGGAGGAGAAGGAGGAGAAGAAGGAGGAGGAGGAGGAGGAGAAGTGAGCGCTCGTCGCGTGTCGGCGCCGCGACGCCATGTCCAGACTGAGTGCGCCTGCTGTCAGAGGGCTCTGCCGCCGGAGACGAGCGGTGCGCGGGACGTGGGCGGGGACTGGCCCGCGGCGAGTCCGCGGTGGTGCCACAGCGTGACCACGACGCGTCTGCCGGCTCCATCCATCCAGTGTGACGACAATTATCATCACATTTGTATTTATATAGCTCCTTCGAGAAGTAGCTTCACACAGGGCTTTCACAGAAACATACAAATCACACACAATTCAAATGAGCATTCCAACAGTTATACGGTTTTCAGGTCACATATCTGTATAATAAATAGATATATATCTATATATATAGATAGATATATAAAGACAATATAAAAAGATGTATCTATATTTGCACAGCTGACACTTTATTATTACAATCATTTTCAGGGTCATTTT